>NC_141029.1:3535000-3797500 GCF_052040795.2 Danio rerio | reverse complement strand
ATCTCTGCCTCCTCCTTCAAACATACAGAAATTGTATTCGTTTGACTGTACTTATATAGTTGTCAAATCTTTCTTGAGCAGAAAACATGTATTTGGAGACACTGAACCACAAAACCAATCAAAGGTAAATCTTTTGAAATGACTATTTTTACATCATATGAAATGTAAAATAATTCAGCGTTCCATCTGTGTGTGGTTATTAGGGTAAGAGAATATTAGGCTGGGACGCAATTATTTAAATATTTAAAATCTAAAGTCACAAGAAATAAAATTAAATATTTATCAAACCACCTTTTAAAGCTGTTGAAGTGCTTAGCAATGAATATTACAAATTAAAAATTAAATATTGAAATATATACAATAGTAAACTTCCAAAATATCTATAATTTATTGATTTTTCTAATCAATGAAATATTGAAATACATATTGTAAAGGGGTCAAAATATATTTAAAGTATTTTTACTAATCAAAAATGAAATATATACAGTAGGAAAGTCAAAATATGCATCTTATTTTATTTAATGGTTTTCTGACCAATAAAATATTGAAATATATACAGTAGGAATCTTCCAAAAATCATAATTTAAAAATATTGACTAATCAAATTAAATTTTGAAATACAGTAGGAAACCTCCAAAATATCATATTTTAAAGATATTTACTAATCAGATAGTAAATATTGGGAAAAAAAAAAAAAAATATATATATATATATATATATATATATATATATATATATATATATATATATATATATATATATATATACATATATTAGTAGGTATCTTTAAAATTACCATTATTTTAATTATTTTTACCAATTAAAAAATTAAATATGGAAATAAATAAAGTAGGAAACTCAAAATATTCATCATATTTTAATGATTTTACTAATCAAAATGATATATTGAAATATATATACAGTAGGAATCTTTCAAGTCATAATTTTAATTATGTTTACCAATTAAACATTAAACATTGAAATATTTACAGTAGGAAACTCAAAATATTCATCATGTTTTAATGATTTTTACTAATAGAAATTAAATATTGAAATATATACTCTATATTTCTGAAGGATCATGTGACCCTAAACACGAGTATAGATGCTGAAAATGCAGTTTTGATATCACAGGAACAAATTAAATTTTTAAATATTTAGAGGAAAGAATTTAAATAGTAATAATGTTCATGGATCTAAAACATATAAGACAATCTTTCAATTGTATTTATTGTAAACCAATGTATTAATGTAAACAATTATTTATTGATTGATTAATTGTCGATAATTATTTCAATTGATACACCTTAGCAATGATTGAATAAGCATCTGTATTATAAATGTACATAGTTTTGTAGGCATGTAATGCAGATAAAAAACACAAGAGTTAAAAACTCTACTAAAATGCTTGGAGAAACATATATACAGTTGATGTCAGAATTATTCACCTTCCTGTGATACTTTTTTTCTGTTTTAAATATTTCCCAAATGATGTTTAACGGAGCAAGGAGTTTTCCACAGTATTTCCTATAATGTTTTTTATTCTGTAGGAAGTCTGATGTGTTTTATTTCGGCTAGAATAAAAGCAGATTTTAATATTTTTAAAACCATTTTAAGGTCAATATTATTAGCCCCCTTAAGCAATATTTCTTTTCAATTGTCTACAGAACAAACCATCGTTATACAATGACTTGCCTAATTACCCTATCCTAATTAACCTAGTTAAGGCTTTAAATGTCACTTTAAGCTGAACACTAGTCAAATATTATGTGCTGTCATGATGGCAAAGAAAAAAGAAATCAGTTATTAAAACTATTATGTTTAGAAATATGTTTAAAAGATCATTCCATTAAACATATTGGGGTAAAAATATACTAAGGGCTAATAATTCTGACTTCAACTGTACATACAGCTGTACAGTGTCTTTATTTTACAGATGAGAAACCAGGATGTTATCTTTTTCTTTCTTTTTTGTATGTACAGAAATGCATGTGGATCAAACAGAAGCGCAAACCTTTTTGAGATGTCCGAGTCGGAGTTTGAAGATCTCCTCCTGCTCGTGGTACTCGGCTAATGTTAGTCTGCAGGAAGATCAGAAGAGTAGGAATATAAAAAGCCGTCCCTTCATTCATGCAGCAGGTTAGGATGTTCCAACAGGCAGAGATTCAAACAATCGCACTATTCTGAAAGAGCTGATGCAACTTCTCCACACACCGCTCACTTATAGACTCACATGTGGGAGTCAGAATTGATTTTTACCCGTCGAGGTAAAAAATGCCATACAACTTTTGGCTTATAATAATTCACATTAACCCATTTTAAAAAACAAACATATAAAGATAGAGTACATTTCTGAGAGAAAGAAAATTATATATTTTCCTTTTCTAGTATATATACACTAATAACTGATTGAATTTACAGAAATGGTACTATATTGTGATATGAACTCACCAGCCACTTTATTAGGCACACCTTACTATTACTGGATTGGACCCCCTTTTGCCTTCAGAACTGCCTTAGTCATTCGTGGCATAGATTCAACAAGCTACTGGAAATATTCCTCAGAGATTTTGCTCCATATTGACATGATAGCATCACACAGTTGCTGTAGATTTGTCGGCTGCACATGCTAAACATGTAAACATGTTGTCGGATCCATGCTTCAATGTTGTTGATGCCAAATTCTGACCCGACCCTCCGAATGTTGCAGCAGAAATGGAGACTCATCAGGGCAGGAAACGTTTCTCTAATCTTCTATTGTCCAGTTTTGGTGAGCCTGTGTGAATTGTAGCCTCAGTTTCCTGTGGTTAGCTGACAGGAGTGGCACCCGGTGTGGTCTTCTGCTGCTGTAGCCCATCTGCCTCAAGTTTGGATGTGTTGTGTGTTCAGAGATGCTCTTCTGCAGACCTCGGTTGTAGCGAGTGCTTATTTGAGTTACTGTTGTCTTTCTATCAGCTGGAACCAGTCTGGCCATTCTCCTCTCACATCAACAAGGCATTTGCGCCCGCTGAACTGCTGCTCACTGCATATTTTCTCTTTTTCGGACCATTCTCTGTAAACCCTAGAGATGGTTGTGCCTGAAAATCCCAGTAGATCAGCAGTTTCTGAAATACTCAAGATCATGCCATGTTTAAAGTCACTTAAATCAGGGGTTCCCAAACTTTTCAGCCAGCGACCCCCAAAATGACATTGCCAGTGACTCGCGACCCCCAATTTCCTTTCAGGTTGTTATATATACAGTGGTTATAAATGCAATGGCACACACACACTAATAGACACAAGTCTATTCTTGTTTTAATTTTTTCAATGTATATCAGTGCTGTAAATGGGCAAGAAAGTTTTACCTGGTGTTATAAAATCAATCTGCTGCTTCTGACGCTATTGCTGTGTCTTTAATATAATGTAATTACCCCAGGGGTCACTTTCCAATAGAACTAGTAACTATAAGCAACTATAGTAACTATATAGTAACTATAAAGCATATAGTAACTACAGACGACAATTTTTTTTTCTCTTCAGTAGGTTATGGATAACCTATGGTAATTCTTATGGTTTAAAAAAAAATTAGATTTTTTGAAATCACCAGGCAACCCCCCCCTTGATTGTCCCCCGACCCCCACTTTGAGAACCACTGACTTAAATCACCTTTCTTCCCCATTCTGATGCTCTGTTTAAACTGCAGGAGATCATCTTGGCCATGTCTACATGCCTTAATGCACTGAGTTGCTGCCATGTGATTGGCTGATTAGAATTTTGCGTTAACGAGCAGCTGGACAGGTGTACATAATAAGGTGGCGGTGAGTGTATATATCCTTATCAAGATATGAGAGTACTTTTATCATGATATGAAATTTTTGCCATATTGCAAAGCCCTAAATAAATGCTTTGAGAAAGACCGACCATTTATATTTACTAAAATACATATATCGATAAAACAGGAGGAAGCCTTTTTTATGATAATCCTTTTAAAATCACCAGAAACATCACAAACCTTAGAGTAATAGTGTATGTTTCTGGGAAAACTGCTTCAAATAGTGTGTGAATGTTTGTCACGCATAGAAAGCCATTTCGAGTGTGGATATCAAGAGGGTGCATATTCTGGTGATTTTACAGCAGTTTCCAGCAAATGCCATGTACTCACAGCTGTGGGAGGCTGGGTTTAAGGAAGGGGTCGTTCTCGGAGCCGTTCACAGCCTTGGTTTTGCGTTGTTTGGGCTCAGAGTTTGTGCTGGGCGACTGCGAGCTGCTGGCTGACGGCGGTTTTCTTTTTGCTAACAGCTTCCTCTGTCTCTCGATCTCTTCACGCTGCTGAATGATCCATTCCTGCTGTCTAAAGCAAAACAGACAGTGAAAAACAGCTCAAAGAGTCAACTGAGCAAGTATAATCCTTTCATTTATCCGTGCCACGAATCATGTTTAATGCATCCACTTATACATAGAAGTAGAAGAGATGTTTTAGGGTGCTTTCACCCCTTTTGCCCCCTTAAAGAACGATAAATAGCGAGTATACAATCACAGAGCCTTTTCAAAATGATTTTTCCCCTGAAACAACTAACAAATTACACCGGAATCTGTGGATAGGATGAAGAGGACTTTCAGTGTATATGCAAACATGGAAGTAATCTTTGGACTTGCGCTGTATTAACATTAATCAAGCGCCTTACTTGACGAGGTTCTGGAAAGCGTATCCGTCCGTCCACTGCTCTGTGAATGAGGCTCCGTGTCTGACAGTTGTGAAGTGACCCAAGCGCAGGCGATCCTGCATGCTCTTCTCTCGACACGCCTGCTTCTCCTGTGTGCTCTGGACAAAAACACACACCACTGTCAACTAGGGTTGTAACAGTATGAATTTTTCACGGTATGATAATCGTCTAAAACAATACCACGGTTTGACGGTTTCGCGGTATACGGTATGTTACAAATGTTACAAAATAATAGAACAGTGAAGCAAATTTGACTTTTTCCATATAATATATTTTAGTTACTATAAACAACACCACTTACAATGAACAAATAAAAATAAGAAAATAATAAATAATGTGTCAAAGTCCAAATAAAGTCCAAATAAACATGGTGCAAATCCTCAGAAAAAATAGATATAAATATTTACTATACTATAAATAGTTACATAACGAAACTAGATTCAATATGGAACATCCTTAGGTTCTCTGTGCCAGCATGGATATGGATCTGGTTGTATGCAATGCAGACAAACAGCTGCATCTTCATTTGCGTCTTTTGAAAACAGCAAGAGCAGCAGTTCGTCTTTGCTGTGTCACTGTTTTGTCATGTTTCTGTGCTGCTTTGCATGCAAAAGTACTTAGTATGAGAATTATTTCATGCAAAACTTTTTTTTTTGCGTTTTATTTAGCCGCGCATAAATGTATGCCTATCTCTCATTCCGTGTTGTTCAAAAAGCTCAGTGTTGGTCCACAAACAAAAGTGAAACCTATGCTTATTGGTTGTGATATAGCGAGTTTGAACCAATCTGGGCATGGAGGAGGGACAATGCATCAATGTATCATGTCTGATTTGTCCGGAGACACAGTGACGAGCGTTTCTTTGTCAAATCAGCGTTGTCAAATGTTGATGACGTAACCGCACTGATTCCGGAGCCTCTGAAAGTCCGAATGTTATGTGATACAGCACTGGAAAGCTGAGATTCTCTTCTTTATGCCAATCTTTGAATTGTATGAATCGGATCAGTGGATCAAAAGTTATTAAACATTTAAGAGCAATACTTATTTTTAGCCGCGGGCGGCTGTCTCGGTCTTTAAGGGTTAAAACCGTTGATATGCAATTGTTCATGGTATGATAATCGTGCACGTTCAAACCGTGGTAAACCGTCATACCGGTATATTGTTACAACCCTACTGTCAACATCTGAATCATGTCTTACTTAGAAGTGGATAAATGACAGAGTTACAACAACAACCTTAAAAATGCAGTATGTAAGTTTGAGACCCAGTGGTTGAACTAGGTATTGCACTCCTGGATCAAAACATTTTCACTCGGCTCCACGAAGTCCACACACACACACGCAGGTTGCCAGATTGACATGAGTCTGCCTAACTATCGAGCATAAAGGCTGATTTAAGGCTGATTTAAGATGTTTTCCAAATAATGCAACAGCACACGACAGAAGGAATATTTTCCATAGTAAAAGTAGTTTTTGATCAAACCAACAGCTGAAATTTATATTTTAGAAACGACTTCTATTTCTCACAGCTGAACAACAGGATAAACTGATCAGCTCAGGTCCAGCTTGTGTGCTTTATTCAGTGTTAAATGCTAATAATGCGAGTTTGAATGCCATTTTACATTATATTTATTGCCATACTACTGAAAACAGCATCAGACAGTCCACCTCAGATCTTGCAAATAAAACAAACCCTTTGAAATTGAACTTTAGAACTGATATATCAGTGATTCAGCATCTACATTTAATAATGTTGAAAGTGGTTTAATATGTACTAATTAGATTATAAACCTTAACATTTTACTGGAGTGCAGTGAGTGCACTATTCTGTGCTTCTGAATGGCTGTATTTCTTCTGGTGCAAACAGATAAATTGCTTATTGCAAATCTCGTCACATAGCGTGTTGTTAGGACACGGGGTTATAATGTAACCTGCTCACCTAATGTTTACTTTCATAATATTTTTATTATTTGCTAATTAATAACCACCTCATGTGGAACTCTGAATCTCATTTCGGAGGCTGCTACTGTCTACCAGAGGTCGCATTTCGGTCACGGATGCCTACTGTGAGAGCCTTTATGACTAAATGAATGAAATAAGCGGTTTTGCACCAAGGCAACCCGGAGTGCTGAAATACAATTGGCTAAACTGGCATTGGGTGGGTTAAATGACCAAAACAAAAAAAAAATACGTTCCAGCACGTAAAGCACATTTTCAAGGCAGAATATCTGACTTCAGCAGTTTTTCAGATAAACAAGCATTTTCACTTAGCATGTTTCTTAAATATCTGCAAACATATTATGGTATTTTTATGCTTTAGAGGAGTCAAAGCACTTTTAAACACACATTACATCTCACATTCAAACCTCGCAATTACCTTCTCAATCAGAAGCTTCTTGCTCATAGTGATGCACTTGTTTAAACGTTCCTTGTATTTTTCTAGAAGCTTCTGTTGTTCGTCAATTTGTCTCCTAAGATCACAGTTTGCCTGCGGAGAACAGAGAGGGTTTATATTTATTAAAACACTTGGAAAAAATATACACATACAGTTGAAGTCAAAATGATTCGCCGTCCTGTAAATTTCTTTCTTTTTCAAATATTTCCCGAATGATGTTTAACAGAGCGAGGAATTTTTTACTAGTATTTCCTATAACATTTTTTTCTTCTGGAGAAAGTCTAATTTGTTTTAGTTCGACTAGAATAAAAGCAGTTTTAATAAAAAAAATAATAATAATTTTAAGGTCAATATTATTAGTCCCCTTAAGCAATATTTTTTTTGATTGTCTACAAAACAAACCACTGTTATACAATAACTTGCCTAATTACCCTTCCTTCACCTTAATTAACCTAGTTAGGCCTTTAAACGTCACATTAAGCTGAATACTAGTATCTCAAAAAATATATAGTAAAATATTATATACTGTCAACATGGCAAAGATTAAATAAATCAGTTATAAGAAATGAATTATTAAAACTATTATGTTTAGAAATGTGTTAATTTCTAAATCTCTCCATTAAACAAAGTAGGGAAAAAATATAAAGTGGGCAAACAATTGACTTCAACTGCATTGACACTTAAAAAAAAATATTTATAAAATAGAGTCATAATATGAAATATGCACACCTCATTGCTGATTTTTTGGAGGGAAAATATAAAAAAACTACCTCAAACTCAAAGGTGATTTTTTTCCCCCCAATACAAAACTATTTTAATTTACTATAGCAAACAGACTTTCTTAAGAAAACTCAAGCACAATGCACATGCGTTAAAAAGGTGTTATTAGCATGTTAAAAAAAGACAACAGGTCTCTTTTTACACCATACAAGGACAACTTTTTTTATTCTTTAATTACTTTTGTGTCGCCTATCCAAGTTTTAGGAACAACAAATAATAACTTGAGTTCTAGTTGATCATTTGGTATCAGAAGTGGCTTATATATAAGGCAAAGGCCTCTAGATTACGCTTATTTTACCAAAATAAAATATGATCATGCCTCGACTTTTATTGATTTCATTAGGACAGTAAGGTCTGACTTTGCTTAGACAAGAGTCTTGTCAGTTAACAAAAATAATGTCCAGTATAGAATATAAAGTCATGCTGCAGTGTAAACAGAATGAATATTGTGTCTGACTGCATCATCTTGGAGGACTGCATCCATACATCTCTGCACTGACTCATCAAGATTCTTTGGATTCATCGACAATGCCCCTTCATCTTACCCCAGGCATGCTCAATAATGTTCATGTCTGGTGACTGGACTGGCCAATCCTGGAGCACCTTGATCTTCTTTGCTTTCAGGAGCTTTGATGTGGAGGCTGAAGTATGAGAAGGAGCACTATCCAGCTGAAGAATTTGCCCCGTCCTGTGGTTTGTCATGTAATGGGCAGCACAAATGTCTTGATACCTCAGGCTGTTGATGTTGCAGATCTCTCGCACGCCCCCATACTGAATGTAACCCCAAACGTGACTGATTTCTGTGAGAATCTTGGGTCCATGTGGGTTCCAGTAGGTCTTCTGCAGTATTTGTGATGATTGGGATGCGGATCAACAGATGATTCATCAGAAAAAAATTTACCTTCTGCCACTTTCCCAAATGATCAACTAGAAGTCAAGTTATTATTTTGCTCTTAGTTGCTCTGACAATTGGAATCGACGATAAGACTAGGTCAGGTAGTGTAGTAGTATAGTGTAATACACAATTATTGTCCCTTCTTACCCGCAGCAGATCATCTATCCTGCCCTCCTTCTTCTCAAGATCCAGGTTCTTATTGCTCTCTATAGTGGCCAATTTCATCACAGTCAGGTCAGTCTGCAGGAAGAAAAAAAACACACACAAACATATGCAATTCAACACAATTAATAATATTTCTGTATCTGCATTTTTCTGTTCAAATAAAACTAAATTTAAAGCAAAAAAAAAAATTCTTTGTTATAAGCAAGCAATTCAAATGGAAACTTGCCACACTTCATCTGTCTCATCAATTGTTGTTTTAATAATTTATCGTTATCTTTATCAATATCATTTATTGACTGTTGTGATCTAATGACCGTATAACTTCTAAAACCATTCCCAAAGCCAATCATCATTCATTATAAACAGGAATACACTGTCCCACCTGAACACTTTTGACCGCTATGTGTCTAGAAGAAATCATAGAGTCCCCAAAACACAAACTGGTGGGAGACGAGCTGCTCTGTCGAGTCTGAAACGCACAATTACACAAATCGCACAATATTAGATTCAACTGTGTAGCAGTAAATGCACAAGAAGGCAGTTTGGCTGAAATAAACATAGTTCGGAAACATACACATACAATCTGTGACTTGTATGTTTGTGTGTTTATGTCACTAGGTTAGTTGTTTTGCAGTGTGCGTGTTCGAGATGTATTTGACTTTGATGCATAATAATTGGACTAACATTACACTGCATTAAACATGTACAGAGACATCACCTATATGCTTTATATCTGCAGGATCACTATGTTTATATTTAATAACTTTAACTCTTAAAAGCAAATAGTTACTGGTTAATTAGTTAAAAGTAATTAGTAACTAATGAAGTTATGGTAACTAATAACCTTAACTTTTCCAAATTTGATTATAAATGCAATAATGTGCACTCTTTGTAAAGCTGCTTTGATACAGTAATTATTGTGAAAAGCACTACACAAATAAACTTGAATTGAACAATAGCCTTCATTTTGGGCGACCCAACCAGAAGTGATTTTCCTTAAAATCCCCATTTCTGATCGCATCGTGCAAGGCACCACCTAATACCAGGGATAATTTATCTTTTCTAAATTGTATTAATACTTAACATAGAGATGCACTAAAATTTAAATTCTGAGCCGAAATAGAAAAATTATGGATGATTTGGCCAAAAACCAAACCAATAGTTGAGCAAACTTTATTTTTCTAGTGAGCATGTGAAGTTCATTGATTAGTATGGGTTCATGAATGGAATATCTACAGAGTGTAATCTTGTGACCCATGGTAAGCGCTGATCTTGCACATTGGTTGCGGCAGCAACAACACAGCCTTTGCAAGGCCCATTGAAATGAATGGTTTTCATAGCGTAGTGCTTTTCGCATCCAGTGTGAAAGGCACTTCATGCAGTGTGATGACTACAGCTAACATTTTCATGGTCACCAGATTTAACTAACTATAAAGCAACATTAATTTTAAATCAGGCACCTTTGTATTTCACACCTCAGGAAATAAAATATTAAGTTCCACATAACAGCTTCACGTTGTCCCAACACAAATTGGTTAACTTAATGTTTTCTCCACATTTAAGTGGATTTAACATAACAATTAAGTTGTCCCCAAAAAACTTGAGAATTGAATTGGTTCAACTTTTTTTTATGGTTTAAACAAGCAGTAAAAGTAGCTTTTTGAGAGTATGTAGCGTCATAAACGCCCTTACTGTACCTAACATTTCACTTATATGTAAAAATAACATTAAAATGTCATTTTCAAAAAGGTTTCATAAAATTAGTTGAATTCAATACTGATAATATTCAAATGCGGTTTCTGATATATTGATCAAATGTGCATTGTTTAATTAAACTTTGTTTTTTGACAATTGAGTACAATTGTTGAAATAACACCATGAACAAATTTAATTTCAAATTTCAAGCACTTTCGAGGACCTGCCTTTGTTTTTTTAAGTACTTGAAAATCAAGTGTGGAAACCCTGAGGAGAGCAAAACCAGTGCGCTGAACATCGCAGCAAAGCATAAGCTTTTTTTCGCCTCATATTTTCATCCAAAAAGCTAAAATGCCATTTTTGGTCGATAACTTCAGTGTATCAGTAAGAATGTGTGCGTGACGTACGCTGGATCCTGGCGCAGAATGGGAATGTGAGTTCTGGGGAGAACGGATGACCGGCGGTAGACCTCTTACTGGACTGGAGCCGTTACCGCCGTGAAACTACAGAAAGAGGGAAATACTCTAATTGAGACCTACCTATGGACTTAAAGACACCACTCCAGTAAGGGTTAGTTCACTCAAAAATGAGTATTTTGTTATTAATTACTCATCTTCTTCCTGACTTTCCAACCCCCATGTTCATCTTTAGGACACAAATTGAAGTTTTTTAGATAAAGTACAAGAACTCCTTCATCCTCTAGAGATAGCAACCCTCCTCAGACATCCGAGAGAGATGAGAGAACCAAAAACATTGTCCAAAAACTCCATGTGATTTCAGCGGATCAACTGTAATCATACAAAGTGTACCATAAATACAACACTTGCATACTTCAACTGCAATATTTCATTTTGCCCATAGTAATATAAACCAATAAATAATATTTATAAGTTTGGTACACAAAAGTGTTATTGGAGCTTCGTATAAATTCAGTTGAACCACTGAAGTCACATGGAATGTTTCAATCATATTTTGGCTTCTTTCCATGTATTCTGAACATCTTAGAACTGCTGCTGTCTATGGAGGATGAGGGAGCTCTCAGATTTCATCTAAAATATCTTTATTTGTGTCCTGAAGATGAACGAAGGTCTCAGGGGACTGGAACGACATGAGGGTGAGGGATTAATAACAGAATTTCCATTCTTGGTTAAACTAATCCTTTAACAACGTTACAAAAATGAGGTGGAGAAGAAAAATCGCTTTGGATTTTAGTAAGGAAATAAAAATTTGAAAGTGATTTAAACCCTCAGCAACACTTGAAATGGTTTGTTTGTGCTTGTCCATACCGAAAAGTTAAGCAGACTCAAAACTGAAGCGTGTTCTAGAAAAACCTGCCTAAAACTAAACAATGATCATTTTTAAATTAATATTAAACATCATTTTTTGGTTTTAATTAATATAAATGTGCTTATATAAAATGTGATACACAGTATCTTCTTGTGTCTAGCTCAAGAGTTTGCAATCTAAATATGTAATGTATTATAATACACTAAAACATATATTACAATATTTATCATAAAATAATCATCTTTCATTAAAAATTATTTTACTCTATAATATTTTCTCCACCTTCTCCAAATGTCTTTGTCTGATGCTTCTTAGATGAGAAATCAATATTAATCTCATTGATTTAAAAATTCCTTACACAAAACAATCTAATCACAACAAATTAAATCCATGCTTACAAATGCCGTTTACAATTTAGTTTTTATCTCCCAAGTTGCAGAGTGTTTATATCTGTTCTGCTGTCATTTAATTAAGCCGATGCCAAAGGTTTATCACATGCTGTCATTTACTTGCCCTCAAATTACTAACAAGTACTTACATCAAAATAATCGCTAATTTTGGGTCCCCGGATGACAGACTTCCCTATGAGAAGGAAAAAAGACATATGATTAACATTAAGAATTATGTAGAGAACATACTAGAAGACAGAAAGAGAGAGATTCATAAACCTAGCTAGATACAGACAGACAGACAGACACATAACACTATAGATATATAATACATAAAATAATATATAACACGACAGACAGACAGACAGACAGACAGACAGACAGACAGACAGACAGACAGACAGAGATGGATGGATGGATGGATGACAGACAGACACACATGACAGAGATAGATAGATAGATAGATAGATAGATAGATAGATAGATAGATAGATAGATAGATAGATAGATAGATAGATAGATAGATAGATAAATGATGGATGGATAGATGGATGGATAGATGGATAGATGACAGACAGACAGATAGATAACAAGATAGACAGACAGACACACACATAACACGACAGATAGACAGACAGACAGACAGATAAACACGACAGACAGCCAGACAGAAAGATAGAGATAGACATAACACGACAGACAGATAAAGAGACAGACATGACACGACAGACAGACAGACAGACAGATAGATAGGATAGATAAAACATGACAGACAGACAGACAGACAGACAGACAGACAGATAGATAGATAGATAGATAGAACATGACAGACAGACAGACAGACAGACAGACAGACAGACAGATAGATAGATAGATAGATAGAACATGACAGACAGACAGACAGACAGACAGACAGACAGACAGACAGACAGACAGACAGACAGACAGACAGACAGACAGACAGACAGACAGATAGATAGATAGATAGATAGATAGATAGATAGATAGATAGATAGATAGATAGATAGATAATGATAGAAAGATGGACAGATAGACAGGCAGGCAGGCAGGCAGACAGACAGACACAGATAGATAGATAGATAGACAGACAGACAGACAGATAGATAGACAAAGAACACGAGAGATAGAAAGACAGACAGATAGATAGATAAAAGCTATAAGCTTAATTTAAAGGCTTAACAAGGTTAATTAGGTTAACTGAATAAGCCATTTAACAACAGTACTTTGTTCTGTAGCCAACCAAATCATAGAGAAAGACAAACAGATTTCAAGTTTTATGTGAAGAACATACTAGGAGGGAGAGAGAGAGAAAGAGTGAGCAAGCGTTTACCCTGACTGCTCTCTGATTGGATGTCAGCTTTCCTCTTCCTGCCCCGTGACGATTCCGAGTGCTTCTTTTCGGGAGTCTATTGAGAGATATTACATTCATCCACCATTTGTTATGAATTTATTCAGCTCTTATTTCTGCACTCTATGCACGATAGCGCTGGCCTCAGCAACAAGCACCGAGCAGCACATTTAAATTCGCCGTCTCCCGAGAGCCAATCGCAAACCCAATCTCTGAATATCAGCTCAGAGTAAAAGGAGACATATTGTGTGTCTTCAAAACAGTGTTTAATGACTCTTGAGTGGAAATGGCTCTAAGAATACCCCTAATGTGAGAGTGCATAATCCGGGGGGCCTGCGCCAATAATCGCAGTCTATTTTCGGTCTCGCTGGGGGAAATGGATGCTGAAATATCCTGCTCTTTTTCAGCGCAGACAAAGAGGGGTGTGCTGCCAAGGGCATCTTTGCATTCTGATCAGACAAGCAGTTCTCGCTCGCTGGCTTGGACTGAAACCTCCATGTCTGCCACCCAAAGTCCAACACAGATTCTGATACCCAGACACCAGCAGATAAACAGTAGCTGTGTTTCCATCCACAGATGCGAATTAACTGGCATAATCGCATCAAAGACTAGCAAATAAAGCAGCGTTTCCATCTAACGGGTAAAAGAGAACAAAATCGCCACTTCCTGATCAACTGGCGCCAAAATCGATAATTTGAATTTGCTATGGCAGGAGAAGCCACTGTGGGCCTTACTTGATTTTTATAAACATTTAATTAAAGATTTGCAATGACCAAACAGAGGAACAGGTATCTCATGTCATCATATACAGTATATACGCAAATTATTCATAACCCCTTACATTTTTCACTTTGTTATATTTAGGGTTGGGTACCGAAACCAGTACCTTGCAGGGCTCGAAATTGCGACCATTTTGGTCGCATATGCGCCCGAAAATTAATCTATGCGACCTCATAATATATTTTGCCGCATTAGTGCGACTGCAGATAATGGTTGTAGTGCGACCTGTTTAGATTTTTTGTAAAAACATGCTGAATCGCTCTTCCCTGCCACTATATTGGTTTATATTAGCTGTCAATCACTCAAGGTATTCCGCTGTCAGATGACGGGGAAGGAGCTTTAATGACCACGGGAAATACAAACGGCTGAAGAGTGAAAACTTGAAGCACGCAGGTTTGCAAACCCCACCTAAAGTTGAGGGCGCAGATGAGAGCGATCATGAAACGTGATGGATATAGATCTGCCAGCTGAGATCAATCGAGTACGTGTTTTTCGTAGAAGGTGCCCGAATCTCGATGCGTTGCATTCACTGCGTATTCAGCGCAAATGTCCGCTAAAAGTCTAATCTAATATTGTACATATCATCGCCAAAGAAGCTCGCCTTTACTAAGTTTACACTGAAACTGCGGCTCATCATAACAAACAGAGGTATTGCGCCGGTGGTCACAAGAATCCTGCTCAACCTGCTCATATATTGGGTCGGCTGACTCGCCTGCTTTCCACTAGCACAACTGAAACCAAAACTTTTAATAGTGATAGAAGTGAGACTTTACTTACTTTCTTTTGTCTATTCTTTTTTGAGGTGTATATTATTTTTTAATTCATTTACTGATGACTGCTTTGCAGCTTTCAGCATTGAATTAAATTATTTATTATAATCTTTAGTTTGTTTTGTAGCAGAAATATTATTTATTAAATTGACATTCATATAAAACAGCAATACAAAACAAATATTTCTTATTGCAATGCTTCATTTTTGTTTGATGCAAACTATACATTTATTTTCCATAAAGTATCAGACTTTTATAGCAGATATTTATGCACGTTCAAGGCAGCATCATAATGAGAAATGCAATTCATTGTTACTATTATTGTCATTTTCTTCAATAATATTCTATAATTATTAGACATTCATTTTTGAATTATTGCACACAAATATCAAGTCATCACAGCATTAGTTAGATAGTTGTTTCTGGTTTTTGTTAGTCCTATTGATGTTGTTTTAAAATACAATAAATCCCTTAAAAAACAATTTGCAGCGGTGCTCATTCATTTTGGTGGGTGCTCCTAAATTTTTTCTGGTGCTCCTAAATTTTTTTGGTGCTCCTAAATATTATAAGTCGGGAGCACCGGTGCTACCAAGTAAAGTTAATTTCGAGCCCTGCCTTGGTAACCGGTATTTACCGGTATTAAATCAGCGTATGAATTTCGGTGCCTAATTTCGGTGCTGCGGCAAGGATGTAAGAAGCATCAAAGGGGTGCATGAAAAAAGGCACACATAGGCGTTGTGTCACACAATCACTAAACATTTCATTCTAAACAACTTTGAGGAATACGGACAGGCGATATTAGGCATTTGTTATTGTCGCTAGGGAACAGACGCATCCAACGTAGTACAGCGCATTCAGCCTGGTTTTCGGTGAGCGAGCGCGACACTCTTCAGATTTACACGAGTGATCGCGTTCATCCAATTTGCTTAAACTAAGCATTCTAAAGCGTATTTTACAAGCAAGGATTCTTACACAGCAACTGTCTTTACAAAAGTTGCGTGTAAGGGGGAAACATGTCAAACTTAATGACACATTTGAGGGCTCAAAGGCAGAGCAATGCCTCTCTCGTGTGCAGGTGCTTATTATATTTCAAATGGTCCAATATTATAATTTTGCTTAGTTCGGTATTTCACGTGTAGCAATTCCAAAGTTTGCCAGTAGGTTGTGCTTCATCAATGCGCCTAAAACAAGTTAACAAGGACAATACTAAAAGTGAAACTGGCATTATATTGGATAATCTTTTCCACATTATTCGTCTTTCATAAATGAAGATCAAGACAACTAAATTACAATTAGTGAAACGTGAAAATGCTCAGGTGTGAGTTATTTACAGACTTTACAGACAAAGTGTAAATATCTTGATGGTTCTGTGGGTCTCGTCTATCATATCTGACCTTTAAATTGTATTTTCTATTGGATTCTGATCAGGTGATTGGCTGGGCCATTTTACTAGATTTCCTTTCTCTTAAAGCATTTGAGAGTTTCCTTGTCTGTGTTTTGGATCATTGTCTTGCTGAAATGTCCACGCTGGTTTCATCTTCATTCTCCTACTAATGTAGATGTTGGACTGAAGCAGGTGATATTCATTCACACTGATGAAGAGATCAGCTGCTGTCTGGGCTCTCGCTGCCTTACTATACCACCCTTTCTTCATGTGTTCAATATTATTTCCCTGTGTCATTTAATTTTATTACACATAACTTCATTTGTAAACTGTAAAAAAAAATTCAAGCCAACAGCACCTCTTGAGGCTGGTTATTTATCACCTATGACATCGACTTGGTATCCATACCGAGGTATTACATTGCGGTATTGTACTGAATCTAAAATTATGGTATTAAGCCATCTCTACAGTGAATAAAAAAGGTATACATTGTTTAATAAGTTTGTGTAAACAAAGTGTTAAAGAAAACACTCAAGTGATTTCAGCAAAGTAATCCAGTTCAGCAAACAAAAAATTGCCTTGCCTAATTTTAACAGCAATTGGTTGCCTCCTAGCGTTTTTCGCTTGACATTTGCATCAAGAAATGCCCAACCTTTCTGATGCACTCGGTTGCACTCAACTGGTTTCAATCCCATA
Source organism: Danio rerio (assembly GCF_052040795.2). Lineage (NCBI taxonomy): Eukaryota > Metazoa > Chordata > Actinopteri > Cypriniformes > Danionidae > Danio > Danio rerio. The sequence goes on along the minus strand of NC_141029.1, from coordinate 3,780,196 downwards.
ATGCACTGCACAAGTTTACTCTCAACTTATATATGAATGAACTAAAAACGCTTGCTATGCTGCGATTGCACTGTACCGGTGGAAACACACCGTAAGAACCAAAACAACATTTCAGATAATTGACAATAGCCGTTCTGCTGCTTTGTCCAATAAAGCAGTCCATCGCACCCAATTTCACCATCACATGATCGGTTAAAACAAAAAGCGCACTACTTTTTTGACGCACATGCTCGAATTTATTCTATAAAAGTGTTAAAGTCTTAGTTTAGGTGCAATTTTTCTTAATGGTTTAAAAAAATTAAAGCACATATTAGCATTTCCAAATCTTTATGCAACAATACAAAATACACATAAAAAAGTTGCTGGAAACATAGCTAGTGTTCTGCACATGCGTTTGGAGCACAATAATAAACACTGCCTCATCTACATGTTGATTCAAATTCTAATCTTAATAGCCATGAAACAGAAACACAGAACTTTCAAAACTGACATGGTCCATCAACCCTGTATACAATATGTGCTGCCTTCATGTTATAATTTCTCATACATCTAACCTAAATCTGAGGTTATTGTCAAAATGATAAAGTATCATGTGGAAATCACATCACATCTCTTCAAAGAGAGGACCGTGAACGTGACTGTGCCGAGAGCCTCCAAAAGCATCATTTATGTCTCTTCAATTCTCACATGACCGGGACAAAGAGACTTACTGAATACGCAGGAGAACTTCCTCTTTTCCCATCTGAACCCTGCAAGAGAAAAAGAGGAAAAGAGAATGAGCTGAGAGGAAAAGGGAAATGTATAGGACGAAGAAAAATTGGAGGCAAAAGAAACAAATAAAAATGCATAAGGGAAATTTAAATGAGACAATAAAAGGAAAAGGATTAAGAAAAAGGACAAGTGTGACCCGATCTGATGATCTCAAGTGTCAATTTTGGTAATTGAGATTACATCATCTGAAAGATGAATAAATAAGCTTTAATGTAATGCATAAATAACCAGTGATGTTTACATTTCTTTTAAGATGGAGCAAGATTTGAAGAAAATGGCCTTTAAAATGGTCCAAATCCCATTCTTAGCAATCCATATTACTAATCAAGGATTGAGTCTTGTTATATTTGTGAAGCTTAAAATAAAAATCGATACCGTTGACTCCTAGTGAATTATATAGCTACTCCCCCAAAAAACAGCTGTTTATCATAAGGGTTTTTTTTTGGAAATGAATGTAAAAAGAATAAAAAATAATGTGAAACAAAAGCAGCAGGAAAACAAATGAAGAGAAAAGAGAAACAAAAATGAGGCATGAAAAGAAAAGACAAGAGAAAAGAATCAGGTAAAGAAAAAGAAGTGAGAAAGAGATTAGAAACTAGACGAAAAAGCAAAGAGGAAAGGCTAAAGATTGTAAGTAAGAGTTGGATAAAAAGACAGCCAATGCCTTTTGCACGCTGGAGAGACTTATTTCAGTATGTTGAAGTACAGATGTATAAATCTACATTTGCTGACAGACAGTTTGAGCTACTTATCAAAATTATGGTAATTATCGGCTTGAAAATATTAAATTGGATGAACCTTTTTTAGTCTTATGCCTTACCCAGAACAAAAATACATATACAGTTGAATCCAGAAGTATACATACACTGTATAAACAGGCACATAACCGTAAAAAAAAAAAATCAGATGTTAATGTGACTAAGCTTTTTCTCTTTCAGGTAAATTAGGATTATAAATTTGTTTCTGTTATGCTTAATAGCAGAATAATGAGAGAGTTGTTATAACAACTTCTTGACGTTTACATACTATAAGAATATTCTGCCTCTGAAAAAGCTTAGATGATGGTGTCAAGGTTTTGGAAGTTTCTGATTGGCTAATTAACAACATTTGAGTTTATTAACTGTAGAATAGTATTTATGGAAACTTCAAACACACTGCTTCCTTGTGTGACAACATGGTCAAATCAACAAGTCAGAATCAACAACTAAAAGCCAGATTACAATTTGCTAAATTACACTGGGAAAAAGACTCATGTTTAGAGACATGTCCTGTGGTCTGATGGAACCAAGATTGAACAGTTTGGCCATAATGACCAGTGATACATTTGGAGGACAAAGGGGAAAGCTTACAAGCCAAGGAACACCATCCCAACTGTGAAGAATGGGGGCGGCAGCATCATGTTGTGGGGCTGTTTTGCTGCAGGAGGGACTGGTCCACTTCACAGCATAGATGGCATCATGAAGAAAGAACATTATGGAGAAATACTGAAGCAACATCTCAAGACATCAGCCAGGAAGTTAAAACTTGTCCACAAATGGGTCTTCCAAACAGACCATGACCCTAAGCATACTGCAAAATTAGTTCAAATGTGCTTTTAAGGACAACAGAGTGATTGTTTTGAAGTGGCCATCACAAAGCCCTGATCTCAATCCTATAGAAAATGTGTGGGCAGAGCTGAAAAAGCTTGTGCGAGCAAGACAGCCAACAAATCTGACTCAGTTAAAGCAATTCTGTCAGGAGAAATGGGCCAAAATACCTTCAAACTATTGTGAGAAGCTTGTGGAAGGATACCCAAAACATTTGTTATACAGTTTAAAAGCAAAGCTAAAAAAATATTAAGGAAATGTATGTAAACTTTTGACTGTCTAGAAATTAATAAAAAATTCCCCAAAAAAATACTCTCATTATTCTGGCATTTAGCAAATGTAAATCATTTAGGTAATCCTAACGGACCTAAAATAGTAAACGTTTAGTATGATTTACCATCAGACTTTTTTTTTTTTTTAAACGGTTATGTTCCTTTATTTAGAGTAAATGTAAACTTCTGGTTTCTACTGTAAACACGTTTAGATCATTTACTTTAATCAATACTATACTATTGGAACGTGAAGAGACTTTCAACCAGCACAACAAAACAGCACCTACTGCACATTTAAATTGCAGCATGTTAAACTCTCTCTGCCATTATAGGACAGGGCTTTCTTATTGAGCATCATTCCCTCATAGCAAATTAACAGTAAGAGGGGGGTGGCTAGGAATTTTGTGTCTGAATGGTCAAACTGACATCAGAGAAGGACCAACACTCCAAACACAGAAGCAAATGCTCAGACCTTGATTGAAGATTACCAAAACAATAGATTAAATTAACCGAGATTAATTCTCAATGGATTAAATTACACAAATAGCTTGCCTACCAATAAATAATAATGTGTGCTAGCTAAATAACCATCAAAGATTTGGATTTCGCAAGGATTTTAAATGAAATGAAAACAAAAGAAATTGATAATTGCATGGCGAAAATTTAAACAGACAGAAAAGGTAAGCAGGAGCAAGAGGAGGAAAAGAAGTGAGTGTTTTAGACGCGAGTGGGTCAGGAGCTGCAGACTATAGGACTGAAGCTGGTGTTTATAATTAGCCCTCAGTGACAATGACAGAATGTCACGGTGGCCCTAACGAGGCGGCGCAGGCTGATATTGATGTTCTGCACGCTCCAAACTGGCACTTTCAGGTCACAACGGCCACGAGCGCAGAATGAGCAACACAAAGAAACACATTCGCCATCACACCCAACTCACCACCACCACCGTCATCCCATTACCAAAGCTCCAATATAAGATGCTGACCACATACAAACGCAAAGCAGAGAGCATTTCATCTGCCAGTCTTCATTTATCGGCAACTACAGAGGAAGACGGCTCTGAAATATATAGATTACATAATCTCCATTCCTGCCACAGAGAATGTAAATCCATGATACACATATATTCAAATCCGTCATGAATATGCAAATCACATGGCATTAAATTATCATGTGCTTGAGGCTGCAGGTGTTGGGGGCTGTGATTAGTGTTGGGGGGGATTATAAGTAATCTAGCGTATATAGTCTAAGGTGCGGAAGTAGGAGAGTTTTGGTATCAGTTGTGATGTGTGCGGCAGCTAGATTGTAGTGTGTGTTTCTACAGTATCTAGGTGTCTGACATGTGGCATAATAAGCAGCTCACAGCCACACGAGAGGAGTTTATTCTCAAGCTCCCAGTTCACTTTCTCTCTCTCTCTTCATAACTCGCTCCATTGGCTCCCTCCCCTCGCTCTGATTTATGTCACAGCAGGTGTGTTGTGGGGGGAGGGGAGGACAATTCCCCTTACTATGATGCTTCGTGTGTGTGTGTGTGTGTGTGTGTGTGTGTGTGTGTGTGTGTACATATGTAGTGCTTTGCCTGCTGATGGTTTAACTATCGGGGGTTATAACAGATGCCAACCCAGCTTGAGTCTGCCACAAACCCCAAGCGCACACACACAAACAAGTAAATATGGTTTATGAAGACTCTCTACAGGTATAGTGTATTTTATATGAAACAAAATGCTTATAGTATGTCTGTACCCTACCCATAAACCCAACCCTCGCAGGAATTTTTAAGGTCGCATGAAATGTAAGTTAATATTATGCGTTTTTTCTCCATATAATGACGTACATCAAACTAAAAAGGCCTGATTTCGTCTTTTGGGATGCGATTAGACCGGTGGAAGATGGGTGCTGCTAACAAAGTGGAGGAAGATTGACAACCTGATAGCTTTCGCATGATGTCAAATGATTAGGTGAGTGCACCCCTGGAGGGAAAACATTACTATTTCTCGTTGGCCTGTCTGCAGTCCCGACCTGTCTCCAATAGAGAATGTGTGCCACTCTCAGCGCTAAATGTGACAACGAAGATTCCTTACCAATGTCTACCTTAAGACTTGTTTGCAGGAAGAATGGGACAAAATGACACCTGAAATACTTTCATTTGGTGTCTTCAGTCCCTAAACATTTTTTAAAGGGTCTCGAAACACCAACACACATTATTTGTGATGTTGATAGTCATAGTCGCTGCTAAAAACACTATTAGGAAAGTGAAAATTGGTTGTTTTTGCGTTATTACCAGCAAATTCGTTCTTCCGGTTTGAAACAAATTTTTGAAGCTGTGTCACGGTGATTAGATACTTGTATGTATTCCAGCATAGAGATTGGCTGTCTGTACTGGCGAGTCCAACGTGGCACATTTGAGTGTGCAGCATTAATTCATGAGAAACACTTGCTTCAAACCAATCAGAGCGCGCTATTGTGTATGCGGTGCAACTTCATTAATATGCATTATAGCTTCGAAGACTGTTTTTACCTGTTACAGTATTTTTAAAACCGTGCTGGTTTTTTTCTCCACAGCGTAACCAGCGAAGGCTGATGGCGATGCATTCTGGGATACCTGAGCAAGAATGCAGTAGTGACCTCTCGATGCATGGCCAAAGGGGCAGAGCAAGTACACATCCGAGAATTTTATCTGTGCTTGGCAAGATGTGAACTTTGAATCAGAACAGTATTTCGGCGACGTTGATGACCTTTCACAAGGATGCATATTGAGAAACATCCATTGAGTAAGGGGACGGGGCTTTCTTTTGCGAAGCATTCCCTTATAGCAAACTAACTATAAAAGAGAAGGTATTAATATGCAGTTGCTATGGAAACCGTCAACAGAAGGACCAGCACTCCAAACGTAGAAACAAATGGTCAAATTTTCATTGAAGATTACCAAAACAAATCTTTTTTTTTTTTTTTTCTCAATGAATTAACTTGCACGGATTAATTATTCACCTTAAACATAATGCACACTAGCAAAATAAATATTGTAATCTTTGATTTAAACAGACATTAAGCGTTTTTAATGTATGTACTTGTAAACGAATGCAACTAGGTTATTCCCATGTCATTATACAAATGCAGGTCCTAGTAAACCACATAAACAGGAGCGCACTCACACACGCAGAGTGACACAGCAACCTCCATGAGGCAAAAGCACAGCCCTCAGCGTGCGCACACACAAAACCAGAGCTTCATTACAGGGAACATTTCCTATCGGCCTGAGTCACACACACACACACACACACCAGCATCAGTTTCTCTGTAGCGCTTTGATTCAAGGAAAGCACAGCAGAACGTCTCTGTGCCATCTGCTGAACTATGAACTGAGTTATTAACAACAGCTTTCATCAGGACTCAACCGTGCGCAGCTACAAAAAAGCACATCCATTACAGATCTTGGTTCGGGGCAAACACTTCAGCGCGTCACTGTGCAATTAAACGTTTACTGATCTGTTTTTTTTTGTTTTTTTTTTGTGACATTCTACAGACATGGACATCTTCCAGTGTGGATGGCTTGACAGCTTTCAAAGCCTGACACCTGAAGCACAAATGCCTACAGTGAAGGTTGAAAGACGGTTTAGCATATCTACAATGAATTAACAACCTGAGTCAACCTTCTGTGCAAGAGTTTTGAAATTGTTTACTAAGATATTTGATGAGGATCTGAATAATATATTCATGGTATATACTAGGAATAAAAGCCATGTCTCTTTCAAATATTTACATTAAATTCATTGTCATGCAGTAACTGAATCAGCATACTACCATCATAAAAACATTGCAAGAATTAGACGCTTTGTTCGCAGTGAGGCCTTAGGGCGTACTCACACTATGCTATCCTAACCGTGCCTGTTTCCTGGATCGTATTGAGAAGTGTGAGTGTTCTGAATCTGGCTCAGGCAAGGTTCAGCTGGCCGGCCCTGGCCTGGTTGGAGGAGGTGTGCCAGATTGCAGTTCACTTGTGCTTTGGTGCGGTACGCTTGTAGTTTGAGTGCAAAGCGCGCCTGAGCCCCAAACTGAAGTCAAGACGTGACTTTTATGGGTCTGTTTCATATGGATTTATTAATCATTCTTACTGTACAGTGAACGCAAACTCATTCATTCATTCATTTCATTTCTTGTCGGCTTAGTCCCTTTATTAATATGAGGTCGCCACAGTGGAATGAACCGCCAACTTATCCAACAAGTTTTTACGCAGCGGATGCCCTTCCAGCCGCAACCCATCTCTGGGAAACATCCACACACACACATTCACTCATACACTACGGACAATTTAGCCAACCCAATTCACCTGTACTGCATGCCTTTGAACCGTGGGGGGAAACCGGAGCACCCGGAGGAAACCCACGCGAAGGCAGGGAGAACATGCAAACTCCACACATAAACGCCAACTGAGCCGAGGCACGAACCAGCAACGTTCTTGCTGTGAGGCGACAGCACTACCTACTACGCCACTGCTTCGCCCCGAATGCAAACTGTCTTAGATCATTAAAGATGCAAACCCTTCACTGCACGACAGCTGCACCTTCAGCAAACCTCCTAATTCCTGCAGCACGAGAACTTTATGATTGTTTATGAGCAGCGAAAGTGGCTGATCTGTTCGGCGAAATATTTGACTGCGTGTCACTGCATATTAAATGACTAAAATAATGTAACTAAAGAAATCTCCACTTAGGGCTAAGAGAAGGGTTGAACGAAGATTTTTCAGGACCACACTCGAAAGCAAGGCTTGAGAAAATTTCCCAGAATACACCAGCCACAGCTGCACCCGGAAGTAAGGAGATCCACAAATTAGTATTTTTTGTTATTATAATGAAATTTTACAACAAACAAACATGTTTTAATATATTCATAACCGCATTCGAGTTTTACCGCCATGCTAAAATAAAAACCGTTAAATTTCACAATCTATAATCCATAATCATAACTCTTTTCAGTAGAGCTGTGAACTTACACTGGTCTAACGGTTCGGTTACAATTATCATGCCATCGATTCGGTTCAATTCAATATCACGGTGCATCAGAGTGCACTTTCCATGCTTTCCATACACAGTTTTATATTTTCTTCACAGCAGAATTCTTCTATTAAAACGTATGAATATATTTATATTTTTATACTATTTGTAATACAATTTTGTCATTTAATACAAAGTCATTAAAATAAACGATACCTTTAAACAACACGAGCATTAAGCAAATAATATAAACAAATATAAATACGCCGCTCACTTTCTGATCCTTGTCTAGTTCTCTTACACCCCTTTGATTGGTCACACCCTCAACAAAAAAAAAGGCTGTGATTGGCTCTTACGCGCTGAGTTCTTCACAGATGAGTAACACTGATACGCGGCAGGGGCGATCACAGCTGATCCATGATAGACACGGTCGAGAAAACTCTGCAGGCACGCGCTCGTGTCTGTATACAGAAGTATCACTGTAAAACAGCCGAGAGGAGAGGAAAAGTCACGCCAGCAGGTCAAATGGGCCACAATGAGAGAGAGAGAGAGAGAGAGAGAAAGAGAGAGATGGAGTACTTTCATTCTCTCAATCGCAGTGAAATAGGGGCTTCTGCTGTAAGAGTCAGTGAAAGGCTGTCCAGCAAACACACACGCAGTGAAATTGTGCACAGTTTCTGAGTTTTACGTAGTTGGAGCGTTGTAAATACTAGGGGTGTCAAAATTAATTGTTTCTTCTGTGCACGGCGATGCAGACACGGACAATTCGGTATCGATTCAGTAATAACCATAACCGGTTATTATGTAGTGACGTCATTTATCTCCTATGCGCTCTGTCGCGAGGGAGGTGAGCGCCGGTATTTACAACACTCAGCCAACTCAGGGCCGGCCCGTGGCATAGGCACCATAGGCAAATGCTTAGGGCGCTGTATATCCAGGGGGGCGCCAGAAATGAGCGCAGTTCAGTTGGTTTTGTTTTCGATTTTCCTGACACACATTCAGTTACAGACGGCAATAACTCAAAAAACGCTTACCCTAAAAAGATCTAAAGTGTGTTTCCTACAGAAAGACAAAGCTGGTTATGTTTCACAGCTGTCTTTCTTTTTTTCGCTCGACATTACGAGCACTGCTCCGTTTAAGCCCTCGCAGTCTGCGTTTACTTTAGCCAGCAGAGCTCGCGCTGAGAGGAGCTCTCAGTAAGGGACCGTCGGAAAAGTGCTTATTTTTTTCGTTTTTCTGCTCCGCTCAGCGCGAGCTCTCCCTGTTGCAAGGGCTTAAGTGTGTTTGTTTGTGTGTGTGTGTGTGTGCGTGTTTGTTTGTTTGATGCTGTTTATGTTTGTGAATGTGTTTGAATGAGAGACAGTGTGTTGCTGTGTGTCTGTGTGTTTATACAGACAGCATGTTATAGCCTCCCCCCTAAAATATAACACTATATATGGAAAGCATCGTCAATGCACCGTGATGCACCGAGATATCGAATTGAACCGAATCGATGGTATGATAATCGTAACCGAACCGAACCGTGAGACCAGTATAGGTTCACACCTCTAGTAAACACTGACAAAAACATTGACACTCAAATGCCCTGTCAGAAAAGTCTAGTGGCTGGGAATGAGTTTATTACAGTGTCTGCTATAGTGTTAATGTTATTTTTGGTGTGTTTACATAGGTGAATATAGCCACTGTGTAAATGCACAGAATAGTTACGCTCTTATTGCCACATTATATTATTATGATAACATAATATATGCCTTCAGTGATGTCCTAAAAATAAATACCAAAAAATCACTGTAATCACTACAGAAGTCGTGATCGTCTGATCTCATATGAAGCAAGAGATGGCATTGACATATGATGACGTGTGCTGGTGCTGTCCCAATTCTAAAGGGTAAATTTTTAAGCCATTCTCCTTTACACTCGGTTTTAAGGGCCAAGGGGAAAGGGTACAAAAATAGAATTGGGATTGGGCCTATTTCTTGAATTCTCTTGATGATGACGACATTGTAGGTTAAAAGGTCCAATTAATTTGTTCTTTGGAGAGCTGAAGCTTTTTGGCTTTTTATTCTGTTCAAAAACACGCCACAGTATTGAACAAGTGTTTGCTTTAGAGTTGTCTGGTCAATCAAACAGAACGAAACTGAAGCACTACTCACCTCTGACTCTTTATCACTGGAGGAGCCCAGACTTCCAAAGCTGTGATTGGAACATTCGTTGTTTGTCAAGGTCTGTACAGGAAAAAAACACATTTACATGAATCAATGCAGATGAGCCAGCTGAGAGTCGAGGCGGATGAATGCGAGGTGTTCATGCAGCAGGTGTTGTGAATTAATGATCTGACAACTTCAAGGAGAAGACAGTTGTGCGAGCAAAGAATACACCACACAGCCAAAGAGAACTGCGAGTTTCCATGTGAGATCTAACCTGAACCTCACGGTCAAAATGTCCTTGGTTTCATTAAAAAATTATTAAATCATTAAAAAAAAAGGAACACAATGAGACTCTTATGAAACTAGCTGTGTCTGAGACATAAACACGTCCGAAACAGGGTTTTTTATGGCTCTATGTTCCTCTGTTTTGAGTTTCTTCATTGAAGTCGAGTTTACTTAGGAAATGTGTGAAATGCTGTAGAAGTAGCTCAAATTCGCACTCATTCATAGAAGAAAGAGATGGAAACCGGCAAATGTGCAACTATCTACCGTTTGCAGAACTTTACAAATAAGAATCTGGAGATAAACCGGTCCACTAACTTTAGTTCCGCCGCTAGTGCTGCCAGTGCTGCCCACCGTGTTTCCGCTGACCCCGCCCAGAAATCTGGCCTCCAGCAGCTCCTGACGTCGAGGGTCCAGACTGTGCAGCTCTTCCATAGCACCTGCGGAACAACACAAACACGGGTCACTCCAGAGCCCAGATACTGCAACCACTTCATTCAGACAGAATCAAAGCATTAAATGATGTCACATCTCACAGTCTCCTGGGTCACGTGTTCATGAGCCCACAGGTAGAACATTCCCGAGAGCAATCGCAGCACACAAAACTAGATCACAAACATGTTAAACCTCATGACCCGTGTCTCACAAGAAGAGACAAAAACACTCCACTGATAACAAAACAGGAACATTCATGCTGGAAATATGAACAACAGCACACCTATGCTAATATTCGGAGAGAAATATGAAACAAACACTAATCTCTGTAATTCAATTGATAAAAGTCTTAGTCAAACATGCATGGCTGCATTAAAATGAAGCTTTATTACTAATTCTACTTGACTATAAATTTTTTTTTTAAGTTTTAAAAAGTTGGGCTATGTTCTCATCACCTCTGCTTGCATCTTTCTAAGCTGTGATGATCATTATGTATGCCGGATATTTGTTGACCAGCTTTCCTTAACTATTTGCTCAAACAATGATTCACTTTAGCAATCAGCTAAATTCACCAGGTTTAATTTTATCTACAAAAAAAATAATAATAATTATAATAATATATATAATTCAAGTTAAAAATCACAAAAATAATACATTTAAATAACACATTCATGTTCAAAACTCTTTTTTTTCAACACTCATTTATTTCCTAAACTTAACTGAAAGTGCAAGAAAACACCTACACCTTTATTTTTCCCCATATGATCAACAAATTGCACATTTAAAGTCATTTTGAGGTCTTAAAAATCCCAAAATGCCAATCTTATCTGTAACATGTCACAAATATGGAAGGCAACAACAAAACTGGCTACCAGCACAAATCTCAAAAGGATGAACTTATCTGATAAGGATTACATTTAGGGATCCAGTGATAAAACTTTGGGGAACCGATGCGATCTTGAGTCCTAGTGGACTTAAGATGCCGAGGTCATATTGATCTGCGAGAGCATCTATGCTAACGTGCCGTGAGGAGAGCTACAGTGAAACGCTGCAACACGAGCACATTAAAATTGACATTTGAACAAAAATACCATTGTTCAGATGATTGCTGTCTTTACACACCTACCCCGTCCCTCTTCACCACCTTTCCCTCTGTTTTTCCTTCACAATCGCCCACTTCCTCCTTGCTCTGTTCTGCTCTGCTTAGTCAATGGGGCGTGATGGAGAGAATGTGGCTCTTCGGGCTTTCGTTCTCATCCGGGTGGGCTCCTTGGGGTTCACCCCGCTGTCATTATGTCTCTCTAATGAGCCACCATTATGGCTCTTCACCGAGCACTGTTGCAGGAATCACAGAGGAGCTCTACCGCAGGGAAATCCTCATACACTGTAGAGAGTCGTCCAAGAAAACCCAGAACAGCTCATCACAAGGAAGAGCTTGGCATATGGTTGAAGACATATTACTAAATACATCCAGACTAGGGATGGGAAGATTAACCGATATGTATCGATACGCGGTCATGCGCATGCACGATGCGAGTGCATCGGTTGAGCAGCAGAGGATGAATGAAATTTTGCAAGCAAATCGAGATGCATCGGTTTTTCCAAGATACAGCTTATATTTTTAATATAGAATGTATTTTTTATTTATTAACAAGTGTTGTCAACCTGTTTTTGGCGCATAATTTAATCGACCTACATAAAGTAAGCCTTAGCAACGGACTTGCGGATGTGTACACTTACACTACAACTCAGTGTATCAGGTGTGCGGATGAAGCTAGTGGTGCGCCCTCAGAAAGCGCGAGAAGCAAAACAAACATTTTATTCCCCACTGAGTTTTAAATCTAAAGTATGGCAACATTATGGATTTAAGGATGGACGACATGACAGGACAGATGCAATTTGCAAAATGTGCCGCGCATCTGTAAAATACGCGGGCAGTAAGACTAATCTGAAATCTGTGGTGAAAAAGTGGTGAGAAAAGCATTGCAAGTTTTTTTTTTCCATGCGCAACAGTTTTGTGCGCTCTATGCCAATAACGGATGTTATTGCATTGTTCATCTGCAGGGCCGGAGCAAGCTTAACTGCCGCTCTAGGCAGAGGACGATCACGCCGCCCTCAACCCCAATGTGAAAACGAAAGTGACCGGTTATGAAAATGAAGTGACGTGTCGCGGACCTCTATTCTTCCGCCCATATGTGCGGATATAACTGAGGACGCACGGGTGTCGCGGACTTCTGTTCTTCCACCCTATGCGCGGATATTAGTGAGGACGCGCGGGTGTCGTGGACCTCCATTCTTCCGCCCTATGCGCGGATATAACTGAGGACGCGCGGCTGTCGCGGACCTCTATTCTGCCGCCCTATGCGCGGATATAACTGAGGACAAGCTGGTGTCGCGGACCTCTATTCTTCCGCCCTATGCGCGGATATAACTTAGGACAAGCGGGCGCTGATGGAGGTGTCGCGGACATAACTGAGGTTGCGGGTGGTAAGGGGGTGTTGCGGACGCCGCCCTCTCTATACTGCCGCCCTAGGCGGCCGCTTAGGTCGCCTCTATGGACGCGCCGGCCCTGTTTATCTGCAAAGATATTTAGCCTAGTGTCACGGAGAGCGAAGGTTTTAAACACCTCCTCCTGTTAATTTTTATTTAATTATAATAATAATAATATTAATAATAATAATAATAATGATAAAATAATGGGTGTCACGGTGGCACAGTGGGTAGTTTGACCACCTCACAGCAAGAAGATTGCTGGTTTGTTATATTTTTATTAGCCTGTTGTTTACAGTGACAGTGATGTTTCAAAGCAGCAGAACACTGCTAGTTCACAACCTTAAGTTTTGAATATTCAGTGGCAAAATATATCTTTGTAAAACTTGTTTTCATAGTTGAAAAGTTAAATCACAATTCTTGTTGTGCAATGGTAAACCTTTATGTTGAAAGAGTGCAAATATATATATTTTAATATATATTGCACTTATACATTCTGTTTATCTTGAAAATACTTAAATAATATGTGCTATATGTTCTAAAATGGCCCTCTACTGTAAACTGACACTTTGGCTCTGAGAGAAAAGCCAGTTTGTAAAAAAGTCTTGGTTTTGCTTGGTTAATAAATAATCAAACTTAATCAATGGCACAGCATCCTCTTTCACATCATCTCATAAACTTGATCTAATTAGTTAGTGCTGGATTATCGCATCGTATCGTGATATGGGTGTGAATCGTATCGTGTTGCATCGCAATATGTCACAAATGTATCGCTAATATATCGGATCGTATTCTTTGTATCGAGATGCGTATCGGATCGGCATTATAGCTTAGATGCCCAACCCTAATCCAGACACAATATAGCGTTCATTTAAGAATATATACACTCCACATTTCACAATTCTGAGTGTACTTTATACGGGTGAGTGGGCTTGACAAACCACCTGTAGAAGAGATCTCATTTCTCTCTCCGAATGCACTAGACACTTTCTTTTGGTCCATTTCTACTGAGTGGTACAGTACAATATGGGTCACCTTTATCAGGCTTGCTTTTCCACATGGTGGGCATGGTGTCCGACAAAGTTAAGACGATGTAATTTTTACTCAAGGAAATGTCACAGTAAAGCCATAGGGGTCGTACACATATCATATGACAAGCATTTCTCACAAAACAGATGCTTTATACACATACTTGTGTATAAATGTTCATTACTAACCTTTCTATGAACACGATTTGATTATAACTGCAGATCAATGATAATGTAACATCTGCAATTATATCAAATAAATAAATAAAGGCAACAAATACAGTTGAATCCAGAAGTTTACCTACACTGTAAAAAGGCACTTAACCATTAAAAAAACAGTCAGATGTTAATGTGACTAAACTTATCCTCTTTTAGGTAAGTTAGGTTTATCAAATTTGTTTACGTAATGCTTAATAGCAGAATAATGAGAGAGATATTATTTAAGAAATTGTTATAACTTTTCTTGGAAGTCAAGTTTACATACAATAAGATTATTTTGCCTCTGAAAAAGTTCAGATGATGGTGTCAAGTTTTTGGAAGTTTCTGATTGGCTAATTGACAACATTTGAGTTTATAAATACTATTCTACACAACTGTAGAATAGTATTTAAAGAAAACCTCAAACACGCTGCTTCCTTGAGTAACAACATTGAAAATCAACAAGCCAGAATCAACAACAAAAAGCCAGATTACAACTTGCTAAATTACACTGAGAAAAAAAAAAAGAGTAATATTTGGAGACATGTCCTGTGGTCTGATTGAATTAGGATTGAACTGTTTTGCCATAATGACCCTTGTTACATTTGGAGGACAAAGCGGAACACCATCCCACCTGTCAAGTATGGAAGCGGCAGAAGAAAGACCATTATGTAGAAATACTGAAGCACAGAACAGTTCACTTTTAGGTACCTTTTGACAGTGGAAAAGGCCATAAAAGCATACCGAAGTGAATCTAATCGTACCATTACAGACACCTTAAAGTTTTGGAAAAACATGCAATTCTGAGTGTACTTCATACAGGCGAGTGAGTTTGACAAACCACCTGAAGGAGACACACTCTTTTCTTTCTCCAACTGCACCATACACTTTCTTAGACACCTCAGGTTTTTGGTTTAAAAAAAAAAAAAAAAAGAAAGAAAAAAAGGCAATTCTGAGTGAACTTCATAGAGGCGAGAGGGCCTGACAAACCACCTGTAAGAGACACTTTTCCCTCGCCGAATACACCACACACTTTCTTACAGACACCTCAAGTTTCTGAAAAAACAAAAAGTTCTTAGTTTACTTCATACAGGTGAAGAGGGCTTGACAAATCACCTGTAAAACACACTTTTTTCCCTTGCCGAATATACCATGCACATTCTTACAGACACTAAATTTTTGGAAAAACATGATTTCTGAGTGAATTCCAGTATCGTGACAACCCTACTTCACTGTCAATCCATTTAAAAAAATCTCAGATTTTCCTTAACATTTAGCCACAATGTTTCAAAGAGATGGAAAGTAAACACCAGGCGAATTTGACACAGGTAAAGGCATCATACGTCTGCGCATGTGCAGTACATAAACAAAAGCATTTTTAGCCGTTTTAGCGTGTATGACCATTTCTTCAGAAAGAATTGAAATCGAGTGTGTGGACATGGACGAAAATGCCATTTTCAAATTTATCTGGATTAGTGTAAACTTAGCCTTAATCAGTCCTCAAGTTCACACAGCAGAGTAACCTCAGACGTCAACATGATCTTCCTTTGATCTAAAACTGACTTTCATTTAAAATGAATCAGCGAAAGGTCTCATAACACTGGCTAGCAGTGATTACTTATGGAAACAATAAACCCATATCTACTATTGACAATATTGATATTTGTGGTCAAACTATATCAGATGTTTTAACAGTGATAACATCATAATCACTCTACTTTACTAGTCTACAGTAGTGTCAGATAGCATCTTCATGAGCTCCTATATCAACCACATCAATCCCACATTGAAAGGCGAAGCAGTGCTTCAGTCCACTGGGACTCATCTAAACCCCAGAGTCTTTCCTGTACACCAACAGAGCTGCCAAAACAGCATCATGTCCCCTTCGCAATAGAATTCCCATCCAAAAATGCACTGACAAAATTTCCTAAACAAATTAATCAAGTGATTCGATGAAATTGAGTGATTGTGCTTCAAAAATGAACATTCACAATAAATCAAAAAATGCCCTTACAATATAATGTTGCTGAACTAAATCACATAGAAATATGAGAAAAAGGCACACACCTCCAGTTGTGGGTAATGAAACATAGCGTGCTAGAACCGCACTACGAAATCCCAAGTAGAACCCATCTCACAGCTACGGTGATACCCTCCCTGTGCAATAATGCGAACTGCAGTTACAAAAGAGAAATTAGATGGCAGGTTATTTTGTATAAGTTTTCAATTGACTGAAGATATAAGTTATTATTACGTTATACTGTTAACAAACATCTTAAATTTAACAATGTAGTGTGCGGTACATTGCGAACAAAGGTCAGATATTATTATATTGCATAAAAGTCTTAAAATAGCATAGCTTGTGCTTTCAAATTTTTCTTTTTTTAAATCGAAAGTCGAACCGTGACTTTAGAATCGAAAATGTAATCGAATCAAAGATTTGGAGGATCATGACCCCTTTAGTTATTTAGTATGAAAACATTCATATCAGAAGTGAACTGTTCCAGAATTTGCGCAAACTGTACCCAAACCACCGCTTTCAGGCGGACTCGGATATGGTTTGTGGGTGCACACCAGAGTTCAGAAGACAACGTTCACACTAGCTAAATGTACCATACTTTGATGTCAAACGAACTGGGGTGCGGATCAAAAGTGCTAGTGTGAAAGCACCCTAAGATTTAAAGCAAATTTTGAAAAATTTGGGCAAAGGAAGTTTTTAGGTTTTCCACTTAATGATTATGTTTCTTTTTTAAAATGAAAACTACACAGTGTTTTTTTTAGATTTGATCATTGAATTTCTGTACCTCTATATTGTTAGATTCCACCGAAAACCATAAAGCACAGTTTATTTAGGTTTATCTTTGTTCTGTTATTTTGTTTCATTTTTGGATATTTTATGGAGATGCACTACCCTACAAAATGATCCAAATCAATGTCAAATTCTTTCCAGTCAATGAAGTAATATTAAAAAATTAAATTTATATTGCAATATATATCGCAGAAATACAAAATATCGTAATGTAAATTTTTTCCAATACCAAGGCATCATAAACCACAGGGCTCGAAATCAACCTTTTTCCTTGGCAGCACTGGTGCTCCCAACTTTAAAAAGTTAGGAGCATCAGCCAAAATTTAGTCGCACCCACCAATTATTGGCACCGTTACTACAAGTTTTAATGTTTTATTAACCAATTTACTGCATTTTAAATCAACAATCTAAAAAACAAACAAAACGGCATCTGCATGCGCCAACCGGCCCACTGCTTGACATGAATGAAACTATAATAACTTTGCTGTTCTCACGGGTGCTGTGTGATATTACACAGATAATACTGACTTAATAGCTTATTATTTGCATACGTCAACTAAATAGCAATGTTTTTTTTTTCATGTGCTGCTATATTAGTTTTATCTTAATGAATGCAAGCCCTTTTGCGATGGTGTACATGGTGTTACGTTTTACATATAGCTGCCACCTGCAGAGCTGACAGATTAAATGAAGGATTAAACAGAACCTCTCGTGCTTAAAATGTGTAGATTTGGCGAACACTGTTACCTGCAAACTCCATCACATAGGCTTTATGATGAATGCTTTAGTCATTTTCATAGCGTACTTTAAACTACTTTTTTTTTGTTGTTGTTGTTTTCATTCTCTCATTTTCAGTGCTTTACATGTTCGCGGTTGTAGCTCTCCCTGTCATCTGGAGAAAGGCATCGACTGAGTGATTGATAGCTGACATTAACCAATTCGTTCACATTTAGTGCTAGAGCAGTGGACCAATCAGAAGAGCTTGAAGGCGGGGCAAGCATTGTGCGCTTTGTTTACTGCAGCAAGTTGACATGACAACTGTTTTAAACTATTTAGGAGCGCTGAGTTTGGCATCTCAGGTGCTAAGATGTCTCATAAATCTGCGTGTGTGGTGAACATTTTGCAGTGAAAACCAGTCGCACAGCACTAATTTTATGTAGTCGCACAAATGCTCCCATATATAATTTGAGGTGGCATAGATAAAATTTTGGGCGCGTATGCGACCAAATCGGTCGCAAATTCGAGCCCTGAACCACCTTAATAAAGTGCAACTAGGTCATACCCAATATACAATTTCCTGCCCTCATAAAGCACATAAACAAGTACACACACACACAAAGTTTTCTTTCCTTCTCTGACGAGAACAAAGCCAAAACAAACAAATATAATAAGGAGGATAGAAAAACCCGACAGCCCAGAGGATTGCATCAGGGGACAAGCGGAGACAGAAATGGATACACAATCATGGCTAGTGTCAGATCAACACAAATCAAAATACACTGATTTATTCACTGTAGACTAATGACAAGAACAGTATACGGTGTAAAACTAGCGATAGCTATTCAACACTGCAACACATCATAATGTGTAATCTGGTCTGGTAATGTGGATCTGGTCTGCGGTGACAGAGAGCCGTGACACTTGGACAGATGTGTAGAGAAACCTGAGAAATGTCAAGTCACAAGGACTGAGAACCCAACATTCATACCAGCAACAAAGATGACCAGAGAAGGAAATCAACTCCAATACAAAACACATTCATTAACAGGCCACCTTTTAATACTCGACTAAAATCATTGGAATCAAATTTGATAGCAACTGGTCTAGTATATCTTAATTTAAAAATATTTAGATATTTGGATTGAAAACAGGACAAAACTACTTAGTTTATTATTATTATTTTTTATTAATATTATTATTATAACAGCTCAGGGATTAGCTTTTTTTGAATAAACGGTTTGAAATTAATGCTTTTTTTAACCCGATTCATCGATTAATTGAAACAAAATTGACCGTTTAATCGATTATTAAAATAATCGTTAGTTGCAGCCCTACTTCCAATCACCGTCAATGTAGTGCAAAGTAAGGCTCAAGAATGAGTCCATCATCCTACTTGACCACAGATCTGATTTAGCTGCAAAGTGGCCGCAGAAGTCGAAATCAGTCACAGCCTTTAACAGAACAGGATCACGTGACAGGTAGGGAAAGTAATAGAAAAAATCGTCCTTTAAAAATTAAATTGATTATAGGTTCTGAATAGGGGTGTCACGATTTCAATTTTTAATCGAAATCGATCGAAATTTATGCTCAATTTCGATTATCGAGTCAAAAAATAGAATCGATGATGCTGCCACGCCCCCATGTCACGTCAGCTTGGCTTGCCAAGCGGGAAAAAAACAGGCTTGTTGAAGTGCTTGTTAAACTGCAGAAGCAGGAGACCCGTCGACAGAGCTTAAACTGTTAAATCTCTCCTCTTTCAATGAAGTCGCTAGTGTGTAAGCATTTTGGATTTCCAGTGAATTATGTTGACAACGTTCGTGTTGTCGACAAAAAAAAAACAGTTTTGCAAGCTCTGCTATGTACGTAATACATACGGTTCGTCCGATAGACAACACCGGCATCGCGATCCTCCGCCCGCCCCCGTTGCAAATCCGCTCGCGAAAAGTTCACACTCAGACCCTGTTTACACTGTCTTTGTTTTTAAATGGCATTTTAGAACGACAACGATTTGACATCCACAGTGGCGTGTAGCATTTCTGAGCAGCCCTCCTTCCTCACTACCTCTGAAAATGCACATCACGTGACCACACAGACACAGACATGCGCTCGAGACAGCAGGTCCAGGCAGTCAGAGGACTGCTTCAATCTTTCACTCACTTGTACTTAGTCATTTTAGCGAACACCTCAGATACTGTTGGCTGGTTCCTGTTGGTTGTGCGTCTTTTTTTACCAACGCCATTATAACGACACAGATCACTGCCTATTCACGAGTCCCACAGAAAAAAGTTTGATTGACAGGTGGTAATTATGTGTGTAACTTGCCTTTATTCATTTACTGTATGATTTGTTTATAGGTAAAACAAAGAACATCCAGGTCGGGTAGTTTAAACGGTAGGCTACAAATAATTAATTGGTCATTAATTAATTAATTATTCAATCGAAAATCAAATCGTGTCTTTAGAATCGAAAATGTAATCGAATCGAGGATTTGGAGGATCGTGACACCCTTAGTTCTGAATGTTGATTTCGATCAATCGCCCAGCCCTACCTTAACAGAGAGGAAACCTTGGGAGAAACCAGACAAAATCAGGGAAGCAGTTCTCTTCTAGCCAAATACTAAATCATCTTCCCTGAATCACTCACTGCGCACAACAGAACTGTAGAACCTCAGCCAATCAGATTGAAGCCTGTCATTTTGTGTGACATCAAACGTCCAATGCTTGTGCTGTCCGAAGGCTCAGACCATCAAGCAGAAGTTTACATTTTCAGCTGTGAAAGTGATGTCTCCAAGGACTAATGTCGCCCACGGTACAAATGTTTTATGGTGCTTGTTCATAGAGTTTATGTTTAAACAGCCACAATAAAACATTTACTGCAACTGTGTAAATGATAACTGCTCTGGAGAGACTCCCACCCACTCAGACACTAAATTAAATGAGCGCAGATGCAGACAGTGTTTGTATTGCTCAGTTCATAAATAGATGAGATTAAATCAGCATCACTTAGAAAAATAACTTTGTCACTTTATATAATTATGTTACAGAAAAGAGACGCAATATAAATACTAGACTATCACATGGTTAAAATAATCAGACTTTTACACAAACTGAGCCTCAAAAGTATTCGGACAGAAGCATATAAAATTCTAAATGTTAAATTGTTGTTAGTTTTTTCGTAGGAAAATGATTAAAAGTGAGGTAACAAGAAGTAGTTTGTGAACTGTCACTAGCTATGTTTCCATCCACCAATTTTTATGCGCATTTTGTAGCTTAGCTACATCTAAGGTTTTTTTTGTTAATTTTTAAATCAAACAAACTTTAATCTAAGTCAGTTCTGTCTAAGTGATTAATAAAACATGATGCATAATTGTTAGGCTATTTAGTGCAATTAACATGCTGTAGAACAGTGTTTTTCAACTGGTGGGTTGTGACCCAAAAGTGGGTCGCGGGAACATTTTCAGTGGGTCGCAGAGTGTGTGATCCAAAAAAATAAAAAATAAAAGTTAAATTTTTTACTAGGAATGTAACGGTATCAGAATTTCACGGTTCGGTAATACCTCGGTATGAATGTCACGGTACGGTATTTATTGAATCATTTACATGAAAAAACAAAACTTATGAAAATACTTCAAAAAAGTGCCAAAAGTGTCAATGACATACAAATTAGCCATCTATCTGTAAGCTTTGAAACAGGAACTTCAATTTTAATAACAAAAAAATATTAAACCATGTAAAAAAAATAAAGTTTCAATTTAGTATCACATTCAACATTTAATCACTCACTCACTTAGATAGAGATGGGTTTTAAAGAAAATTATCATAAAATATTATTATATTAAAAATTAAATATTATTATATTAAAATTAAATATAATCTGGTAAAAGCTGGTATCTCTGGGCATTTACAATGTCCCCTGCAACAGAAAAAAACCCTCTCATTTGGGACTGAGGTTTCTGGGACAGAGAGATATGACTTGGCCCAGGTTGACAGCAGTGGGTAACGTTGTGCATTGTCTTTCCCCCACTTGAGAAGACAAACCATGAGTAAGATAGAGGTCTCATGTCTGCATCAATCTGAACAGTGTGCTGACAACACCGCTATTCAGTATGCGCGCGGCGACAACACCCGCTTTAGAGTTTTCCAGCTCTTTCTCATCCCCGCTTCTAGCAGCACACTCCATTTCCGCATTACTGGATCTGTAACGACAACAGACCGCAAGGGATGATGGTCAAGCATGGGCTGATGGGAATTGTAGTTTTCGCTACCTCCCGTTCACTTCATTCGCCTGAGCAAATTTTCTCAGAAGACCTATAGTTTTACCGAGTCATGCGACTTCGGTAATATCTAAAAAAATTAATATTGCGGTATGACGGTATTTACAATACCGTTACATCCCTATTTTTTACTCATTTTGCTTATATCGGACTTTTATCTTGTCACTGGCCCATGAACACTTCCTGCTTGTTATCAAAATATTACATAACTGTAACAAACTTAATGTTAAAATACCTATCATATCAATATGTGGCTCTTTTTTTGGATTCTCTAGAGCTATCAAAATAAAAATGTAAAACAGGAAATACGTTGGGACCATTGCTTTTCTTTACATCCCTCAAAATGGTCTATAGCATTGCTTTATCCTATTGTTCAAAATGAATGCGCATCTTCACTTTTTCAAGCATTCTTTTTGTGTGATAATCCAAAATGTGCATAAAAATTGCCGGATGAAAACAGCTATATCAGTACAATATTATATGAGAGTGAGCCATTATAATCACAGGATATATCTCTGTGCTCAGTGTGCAACAGTGAATGGGACTAAAAAAAAATCCTAAAAAGAAGCGAGCAGCTTGTGGAGCCTGTCTGCAGTCTTTTAACCAGGCTTAGCCCTCTCTCACTCTCTGGAGGACCAAGAGCCAACATGGATGCCCAGCACATTCCCACTGACACAAAATGGCAGTGCAAAGATCAGTGGTGTCATCAGGCCAGGACATAAACAGGACTGCAGGGGAGCTTTATCATTGGAGTTGGCGGTAATAATGGAGGCCGGCAGGAGAAGGTGAGGCTATTTTGAGAAGCCTCAGACACGGTGGATGCGTTTCATGAGTGCTAAATAATCAATTTATTCTTCAAAAACAACACATCTGGGAGATGCAGCTACAGTAGACAGATGCAGATTAATAGCATCATCCAGGCTTGATAAATCACATTTACAAATCTCAGACAGGACAAAAATGAGAAGCATAGGCCTGTGCAATATGACGATGTAGATCACATAGACAATATAATAAGTCTATAGTTTCATATTATGCTCCATTGTTTATTTTGTGGTGCCACAAAACGTATTGTTTTGTATAGGCCTTCCACAATCAATATATTGACTTATCGCACAACACAAACATGTTCTCAATCATTTTTGGTGATGCAACAGCCATCGCCCATACAATAAAAAAACAATTCTAGCCACATTTTAGTCAATTGCGCAGCCTTTCTATCTTTATTGGAAGTGTCAAGTGTGGTTAAAAAAAACACTATAGTATTTACTCTAGATTACATTAGTACATCTAGTCATGTGGGGGTCTGATGACTTAAAATAGATCTGGTACTTTTTTCTATTTTTTTTTTTTTTTTTTTTTACCTAGCACTTTTATTGTTAACATTTATTATTATTATTCTTGATTTGTTTAGGATATACAGTTTAAGTCAGAATTATTACCCCCCCTGTTTATTTTTCTCCCCAATTTCTGTTTACAGAGAGCAGATTTTTTAACACATTTCTAAACATAATAGTTTTAACAACTAATAACTGATTTATTTTATCTTTGCCATGATGACAGTAAATAATATTTGACTAGATATTTTTCAAGACACTTCTACACAGCTTAAAGTGACATTAAACTAGGTTAATTAGGTTAACTAGGCAGGTCAGGGTAATTAGGCAAGTTATTGTATAACTGGTTTGTTCTAAAGACAGTAAAAAAAATGTAAGTGGCTAATAATTTTGACCTTAAAATGGTTCATAAAAAATTAAAAGCTGCTTTTATTCTAGCCGAAATAAAACAAATAAAATTTTCCCCAGAAGAAAAAAAATATCCAAATAATATAAAATTCTTTAAAAAATAATAATAATTTAAAGGGGGGCTTATAATTCTGACTTCAACTGTACGTTTTCACATTCCGATGCCTGATTATTAAATTGCTAAAATGAATATAATTGAATGAAATATTGAGTTCTTTGGAAGAGTGTACACTACCTAACAAAAGTCTTGCCATCGATCCCAGTTGTAAAAGCAACAAATAATAACTTGACTTCTAGTTGACCGTTTGGAAAAGTGGCAGACGGTAATTTTCTGACATTTGTGCTGCCCATTACACTACAAACCACAGAGGGCGAATTCTTCAGCAGGATAGCGCTCCTCATACTTCAGCCTCTACATCAAAGTTCCTGAAAGCAAAGAAGGTCGTGCTGCTCCAGGACTGGCCAGCCCAGTCACCTGACATAAACATTATTGAGCATGTCTGGGGTCAGATGAAAGAGGAGGCTTTGAAGATGAATCCAAAGAATCTTTTTAAAATCTCTATGGGTCCCGCAAGAACGCTTTCTTTCCCATTCCAGATGACTTTATTAATCAGTGATTTGAGTCATGTCAGAGATGTATGGATGCAGTCCTCCAAGCTCATGATGGAGTCAGACACAATATTCATTCTGTCTCCACTGCAGCAGGACTTTATATTCTATACTGGACATTATTTCTGTTCAGTGACAAGACTTGTGTCTAAGCAAAGTCAGACCTTATTGTCCTAATTAAAAAAAAATCAAGGCATGATCATATTTTATTTTGGTAAAATAAGTGTAATCTAGAGGCCTTTGCCTTTCATATAAGCCACTTCTGATACAAAATTATCAATTATAATACAAGTTGTTATTCGTTGTTCAGAAAACTTGGATAGCGACAAGACCTTTGTCAGGTAGTGTACTTGCATCATGAGGCTATTATAGTGCTAAAATGATCTTAAAATGACAATAATATTAATATTAATATACCTAAATATCGTTAGACTCATTGGAAAACAATAAAACACTGTTTATTACACTTGTACCTTTTTCTTTACTGTATTTATCTATGCTTGTAGATTGTTTATCATTTTATCCAGATACACGCCCTTACCGAATTATCCCGATCAATGTACAATTAAAAAATTCTTTCTGCATAGGAATATTCGAGTCATCTAATAAACTTGTATTCATATCAGAGAATAGCAAAATATCGCGATTACATTTTTCCAATATTTTCGTGCAGCCCTTTACTAGATCAATGTATCGTTACAAAGGATATGACATGACTTATATCGTGATTCGAGACATACAGTTGAAGTCAGAATAGCTACCCTCCCTCCCCCCTGTATGTTTTATTTCCCAATTTCTGTTTGACAGAGAGAAGACTTTTCCAGCGTATTTCTAAACCTAATAGTCTTAATAACTCATCTCTAATAACTGATTTATTTTATCTTTGTCATGATGACAGTAAATAATATTTGATTAGACATTTGTCAAGACACTACTATTCAATAAAGTGGCATTTAAAAGGTTTACCTAGGTTAATTAATTTAATCAGGGTAATTAGGCAAGTCATTGTATAACAGTGGTTCTGTAGACAATCTGAAAAAAATATTGCTTAAGGGGGCTAATAATATTGACCTTAAAATGCTTTAAAAAAAATTTCAATTCTAGCTTTTATTCTAGCTGAAATAAAACAAATAAGCCGTTCTCCAGAAGAAAAAATATTATAGGAAATACTGTGAAAAAAATCTTTTCTTTGTTAAACTTTATTTGGGAAATATTTGAAAAAAATAAATAAACAAAATAACTGGAGGACTAACAATTTTGACTTCAACTGCATATCATTCTGAAGGATATGACATGACTTATATTGTGAATTGAGATTTTTGTCATATCGCCCAGCCTTATTACAGCATGACTCAAACACAAGCCATCTAAAGTAAAGGACTCAATAGGTGATACTCAGAGCTCCCTCTTGCTCTTTGTCCTTTTTTCACTCTCTGGTGAAGAGGCATCATTTCCTTGACATTCTGCACGGGTCTCCTGCTCTCAGGCCCCTGCACAAGCACCCGGGTGAACCCTTACAATGCAGAGATGTCATTTTAGCTTTCTGCTCCTCACAACCAGTGTCCACCTGTTTTTGACACATACTTTACAAACACCTACTTTTAGATGGATTTTATGCCAGCCCACACACACACTAAATTATATATATATATATATATATATATATATATATATATATATATATATATATGGAAAAAAACGTCTTCGCAATATTATGTTTGCTATATGTTAGCTATATGAATATAATTTCACAAGAGGATTTTTAACTATTTTTAAATTATTCATCACTTTAGATTTTTCCAGAAGAAGAAAAATATAGGAAATAGTGTGAAATTTTCATTGCTCTGTTAAACATAATTTGGGAAGTATTTGAGAAATAAAAAAGTTAAATAAAAAAATTAAAAATAAAAAAAAAGCTCAGAAGGAAGATTCATTTTTACTTTGACTGTAAATCGTAACCAAGGATATGACACGACTTGTATCGTGATATGAGATTTTTGTCATATCGCCCAGCCCTATTACAGCTAAATTTTTATTTTACAGGAGAGTTCATCTGCACAAAATACAAATTACAAGCACAGAAGTCTACAAAGACACAATTCAAACACACACTGTTTTATGGTTTAATTGAAATCCAACAATATTGAGGTAGAGAAACTCAATTATCACTATATAATCTTCACTGTATAAATATTTAAATACAATTAATCTGTTAAAGCTACAAACTTAATAACTTCTTGGTGGACGTCGGCTTGAAATCACACTCACAGGTCTTAAAAAACACATCCAAATGAAAATCTTTCACTCGATTAGAGTTAAACTTGGAATTGACTCCATAAATCATGTTCTGAACTGCGGTAACTGGTTATTATAAACCCAACTCAACATTATCGATTACTGCATTGCAATCTATCCATCTATCTATTTATCTATCAATCCATCCATCCATCCATGATTTGATTGACTACAGAACAAACTGTATTGTTGTCAAATGGCTTGCCCAGTTAATTAACCTTGTTAAGCCATAAAATTACACTTAAAGGGTCACGAAACACCAAAACACATTTTTTGAGCTGTTGACAGTCATATATGTGTCCCACACTGCTAAAAACACTATTAGGACACCTATATTTCACTAAAAAGTGTAAATTGGTTGTTTTTGCGTTATTTCAAGCAAATTCGTACTTCCTGTTTGAAACGAATTTTTGAAGCTGCGTCACGGTCATGACATAATAGCGTGTATTCCAGCGTGCAGACTGGACGTCTGTGCCAGAGTGTGCCTTATTACGTCTTACAGTGTGCTGCATTAATGCATGAGTAAGGGTTGGTTCAAACCAATCAGCGCGCTCTATTGTGCAACTTCATTAATATTCATTAGTGTCACCGTCTTTACACCACAGAGACGCCACGTTGCGTTGGCAAAACAAGCGTGAAGTGTTGCTTTTACAGTTTGCTGCCATTAAGTTTTGTTTTCATTTTCTCTCTGTGAGAGCTCATCTGGATCACGTGTGGATTAACGGTGTACGCGACGCTCGACAACAATAATTTACGTGTCTAAGGAGGATTATTGTTTACCTGAGAGCTGTTCTCGTCTGCAAACGCTGAAATCCGGATTCCGGATGTAGTCTTCTCTTCATAAAGACGCGGCTCTAGTTGCTGGTGATTGTCCTGTCTCTACAGATTTGGTAAGTGAGCGACCAGTGCTCTTTGTATATTCAGTTTGTTCGTATCAAATAAGTTAACTATTGCATTGAGTGCAAACATGTTAGCACCGCATTTAGTGACCGGAATAACACACGCGGCTTTCGGACGCTACCTGCCGTGTGCATCTAAGTTTCCGGGAAATGCGGAGTTTTTTTCTCTCTCATTCGCCGTGCGGTATCAAACATTGCATGAAAAATACACGCATAGCGCAGATCTTCGAATCAAATATCTCATTTGTCGCGAGGGGCATGAATGAATTCCCTGAATGAAAGAGCCAAACTGCAGTTAAAGTCCAACATTTAATAATTTGGCAAATAATTCGACTACAGATGTGCATGTAGGTTAAACACCATCCCTTTCTCCTGTGTATTTTGACTGAAACTCGCGCGTGCCCAAATAGACACTCCCACACCCTCCCACTTTAGTTTCTCCGACACTCCCCCCTAAACAGAGCTGGACACCCCCACTTTTCTGACTTTTTCCAAAGAAGAGGTGTGAAAACACCCTGCTGAAACGAGGGGGTTTCATGGCCCTTTAAAGTCTCTATCTATCTATCTATCCATCCATCCATCCATCTATCCATCCATCCATCCATCCATCCATCCATCCATCCATCCATCCATCTATCTATCTATCTATCTATCCATCCATCCATCCATCTATCTATCTATCCATCTATCTGAGACCTTGTACATAAATTAACACTGCTGCTAATGCATCAAAGTGACCAGACTTCTTGTTATCTTTCATCCATTATCCCTGGTCAGATGGTAAAATAGTCTTGATAAAAACAATACAAAAGTTATACAACAAAGCAAACATAAAACAGCACTAAAATTGACATAGATACCCAAATCCCATTAAACAGTGTATATAGACAAACTATAACACCAACACTACATAAAAGAGACCAGATACCGATGATGAAACGGTATACTGTGCAGCCCCAATACCTTTACATACATAACCATTTAAACAATACACAAGTAACATGTAACTATCAAAATTTAGATTTTACAACAACTAGGAAGATCCATACTTTCATACAAAATAAATAACAACTGATTATATTATTATTTCTGGCTAATGAGCTGTCCTCAGGTTCTGGCAGTGCTCCACCACAGTGCTATTTATTTTTGCAGCTCAACAGCTCTTGAGAGGTTCTCACCTAAACACGTCCCTTGGGGAATATCACTTATCCTGGGTCTCTTTGCAATGAAAACAACACGTGCAACAAAAAATAATAATAAGCATGGAAACAGCACAGTAAGATTGAGGTAAAGTTGGTTTTATATATGCACACTTGTTCAGTGACAACTTGTGACATACTCCCTATATTATTTACCATGGTAAAAAAAATAAATATTCAGCTTGAAATCACATGCAAGTATGACTTCAAAACAACATTAGCACTATTTATATAACTGTGAACAATATTGTACTTGGTAGTCATATGGCTGCTAATATGATTTTGCTATTTAGAATTTGCACAGAATCAGTTTCTGAAATTATATTATTAAGAAGAAAGTCTGAATTAGGCATGGGTTGGTGGAATATTCTGATGGTATGATAACCCTGGATAAAATTACGGTATTGTGATTACTGCTCCAAAATGGGTTCTTTTTAAATGTCTGGGTAAAAAAAACAACAACAACTTTTTTCACCCATTGAACACAAAATATTGTATTTTAAGAAATATTTAAAATATTTTGGACCAGTAGCTTTTGATGTGGAGTAGGCATGGGGTGATAACCGTTTTCAAGGTATACCACGATTTGGAAAAGTGAAGGTTTTAAAACCACCAAAATTTTCTGTAATATAAATAAAAAAATGTTTTTAGGACAACAGTAGAAAAAAATATCCAGTGACGGCGTTTTAAATTGTAAAAAAAAAATCTGTGTTTTTGAAATTAATGAAGAAAGCAGAAATCAATGATTAATTTGAATTACTCAGCCTGACATGTTTACTTCTCCAAAATATTATAAATCTTTCAAAAAGTAAAATGTATTTGTTTATTTTTTTACCCAGACATTTAAAAAGAATATATTTTAGAGTAGTAATCACAATACTGTGAAATCGTGATTTTTTTTTTTATCAAAGGTTATCATACCGCCAGAATCTTATACTGGCCCATGCCTAACATGGAGGTTCCTTTTTTATTGGAAGTAATGTTGGCCTAAAAAAAACGAAATAAAATAGATGTGAAAAACATGTAAAAATAAAAAAATAAAATTGTACACATACCTTAAGAACGGTTTAACGTTTATGGAGGTAAAATTGGTTTATGGAGGTAAAGTTGGTTTAATATTCGTATTTTCAGACATTCTCCTTAATAATATAATTTCAGAAAAGTATTCTTTGCAAATTCTAAATATGGAAATCATATTAGCAATCAATGATTATTAAAGTACAGCATTGTTTACAGTCAATTAGATAGTGCTAATTAGGTTTTGAAGTCATATTTGCATGCTAATCCAATTCAAATTAAACAATAAAGAGACAGTTAAATGAACGAATGTGCAAATATTAAACCAACTTAACCTCAATAAACTGGTTATCAGCCCATACATATTCCAAGTGTGCGAATATTAAACCATCTTTACCAGAATCACAGCAAGGAAGATCTCTTTCAGGTGTGCTGACAGACAAATGCATTAGTTTTAGAATGTAATGCTCGGTGACAGGATGAAAGGTCAGTTGTGGGGACTGACAGAAGTTGACAACTGGCCAACCACTCCTCCAATAATATCCTAAATGCCATATGGGTGGAAGTGGACGACACCTTAAAGCAGGCACGGTGCCAAAGTTGCACTCATTACAGCAAAGCATAAACCCAAAACTGATAGAATAACATCTCTGTATAACTGTGTTTGACATAATATCACGTGAAAACATTAAAATCTTACTTTCATCAACGACTTTGCGTGAAAAGTTCACAAAACGCGCGGAAATGAAAGGCGGAAAACAACAAACCCATTTGCTCCATCGGCGACCCTGCCATCATGAACCCAGTCTCCAAGTCTCACTCCTGCTCACTAAAATCCCCAACTCCAGCGTCCAAAATCGACAGTTTTCAACTTAAACGTGATTTCACGTCACAAGACGACGCGTGTATGCTGGAAAAGAGCAAAAGTACCAGTTAGCGTTTTCTTTACTTCTTATTTTGGAGCTTTTGCAGTGTAGAATAGTAGGAGCACAAGATGCTAATTAGAGCCGAGATGCTAACCTCAGGTGGATAGGGCTTACGTGCTAAATAGCTTATTGCTACCAGGCTAGAAGCTACTTTCCACGATTTGATTTTGACAGCACAAGCTAAGCGGCTAACTAGCCGCGAAACCAACACGTTAGCATGCTAAGTGGCTAACACGCCTGTCAGCATCCATAGAGCCAGCTAACTTTAGCTGGAAACGGCTAAAAAGCTAGCCGGCTAACATTATAACTCATAGCCCAAGTCGGTCGAGTAATTTTAACCTCATTTTAACGGAACATCCAGCTGGATCTATCGTGTCATGCAAAAGTAGAAACTTATGGGAACAAAACAAGCACACTTTACCTTG
Source organism: Danio rerio (assembly GCF_052040795.2). Taxonomy (NCBI): domain Eukaryota; kingdom Metazoa; phylum Chordata; class Actinopteri; order Cypriniformes; family Danionidae; genus Danio; species Danio rerio. The sequence continues at coordinate 3,749,079 of NC_141029.1, read as the reverse complement.
TTTCGCTGGTGCGGGCGGCGCGGTGTGTGTAAAGCGGCGCCGGGGACGCGCTCGAGAGCCGCTGCTGCTACTGGAGCCAAGATGGCGCCCCCTCCAAACTTCCACTGCTACTTTGCGCACTCATCCAGGCACTTTAGAGAACCACAGAGCAAAACATCAATCAACTGTCCACGCAAACGACATCAGACAAAATGTGGGAGGTTAAGTGAATGATGGTGTGTTTTTTTTTTCAGTCTCATCTGGAGAGGAGGGGCTGTCAACACTACACTCGGGACAGAAACACACAAACCTTCATCGCCCTCTGCAGTGCGTCCAGAAGCTCTGAAGAGGAGAAAAAGATGGAAAAAAGAAGACATCAAACTGCTCTCCTGAAAAGTCTATCGCGATATTTGACACTCGTCCTGTTCAGATGAGATGCTGAGAGACATGAAATCACTGTCCCTTTCCATCACTCACTATGCATATGATTATATGTGTCTGACAGACAGAAATGCACTCAAACAGTCAAAATTAATCCCCATGCAGTGTATTTAGTGCTTTCAATTAGCTTACACTGCATATAAGTTGAAAACATAACAACACTGGAAAATATTCGAGTATAAAGAAGGTGTAACACTTCCTACAGTCCAAGAAAATTGGATTAAAGGGATAGTTGACCCAAAAATGTACTCATATACTTTCCCAAGTGGTTATAAACAGAGTTACCAACTCTCACGCATTTGAGAGTCATGCAATTGACCGTATTCTCACGCCACACATCACTTTTCTCACGCAGTAAAATCATCTCCGTGAAACATTCCGTTATAATAAAGACGATTTTAAAAACGTTTATCGTTATATAAAGATGTTATTCTCTGTGGAACCGAACTAACACTGGTGAAAGCAATGTAATCAAAAACAAACTGACGCATGCGCGCAGAAAACATACCAGCGCGCCTCTCGCACCGCTCCTGCATAAAGGGCCATGAAACCCCCTCGTTTCAGCAGGGTGCTTTCACACCTCTACTTTGAAAAAAGTCAGAAAAGTGGGCGTGTCCAGCTTTGTTTAGGGGGGAGTGTCTGAGGAAGAAAAGAGGCATGGTGTGGGAGTGTCTATTTGGGTGCGCTGAATTTCAGAGTTAAAACACACACACACACAGGGGAGAAAGTAACTGTGTTTACATGGACATCTGTAGTCGAATTATTTGCCAAATTATTAAATGGTGGTCTTTAACTGCAGTTTGGCTCTTTCATTCAGGGAATTAATTCATGTCCCTCGCGACAAACGAGATATTTGATTCGAGCAACTGCTCTAAGCGTGTATTTTTCACGCAATGTTTGATACCGCACGGCGAATGAGAGAAAAAAAAAACCCTCCGCATTTCCCGGAAACTTAGATGCACACGGCAGGTAGCGTCAGAAAGCCGCGTGTGTTATTCCGGTCACTAAATGCGGTGAAAATCCTACACGAGGTTAAAGTTTGGTTGTGGTGCTAACATGTTTACACTCGGTGCAATAGTTAGTTCGATACGAACAAACTGAATAAACAAAGAGCACTGGTCGCTCACTTACCAAATCTGTAGAGACAGAACAATCACCAGCAACTAGAGCCGCGTCTTTATTAAGAGGAGACTACAAGCGAATCCGGATCTCAGCGTTTGCAGATGAGAACAGCTCTCAGGTAAACAATAATCCTCCTTAGACACATAAGTTATTGTTGTCGAGCGTCGCGTACACTGTTAATCCACACGTGACTCCAGCTGAGCTCTCACAGAGAGAAAAAGAAAACGAAACTTAACTGCAGCAAACTATAAAAGCAACACTTCACGCTTGTTTTGCCAACACAACGTGGCGTCTCTGTCGTCTAAACACTGTGACAGTAATGAATATTAATGAAGTTGCACAATAGAGCGCGCTGATTGGTTTGAACCAAGCTTTACTCATGCATTAATGCAGCATACTGTAAGACGTAATAAGACACACTCTGGCACAGACGTCCAGTCTGCACGCTGGAATACAGGCTATTATGTCATGGCCGTGACGCAGCTTCAAAAATTCGTTTCAAACCGGAAGTACGAATTTGCTTAAAATAACGCAAAAACAACCAATTTACACTTTTTAGTGAAATATATGTGTCCTAATAGTGTTTTTAGCAGTGTGGGACACATATACGACTGTCAACAGCTCAAAACATGTGTTTTGGTGTTTCATGACCCTTTAAGCTGGAATTACACTCGCGCCTGGTGACTGCGCGCGCCCCTCACGAAACGGCCGAGGCTTTTATACTCGCCGCGTTCGCCGTTGTGATATTCTTTAAAACGACAGGGGGCGGTCAAAAGAAACCCTCCTTAAAATCCGACGGATAAACAGAGAACTAGGAACTTTCCGGAAGTACGTCAAATCATAATGTCGTTCAATATTTTTAAACTAATTTGCATTGTTTTTATAAATTATTTTTATCTCCCGAGCGAGCGAGCACGCGTGTGTGTGTGTGTGTGTGTGTGAATGAGAGAGCGTGATGCTGTGTTTAGCTTGATTGGTGGACTTTTATTTTACCTTCTTTCTTTCCAAGCGTTCCAGCTCCTACTTCTGGAAGTGTTTCTCTCGTTCGATCCTCTGTTTCTCTGCTTCTTCTCGGGCTTGGGATTCAGCCTCTTCTCGCTGCCAAAGACACATAAAACCACAGCATACATTCATTTATTACACATCTCTAAAATACCTAAAAGTCTAGTGCCTTGTCACATATGGGACCCCACGTTTGGCTGGTTAGTGTGGTCCAATAATGTCGTTTGACCATGTCCAGTCAGCTGTGTTATCAGTGGTTATCAGCTGATAGATATGGGCCAGTAGGGGCCTTCCGAGCAGTAAATGTCGCTCAGAAGGCTGTTATCATCCATTCACATTGTTAATCAGCTATACTAATAGAGAAGAATCCAGATCTGTTTTTACATTACTGTGACGGTTAAGGTAGGCATTAACAAAATATAATTATTGGGAAATTTAATAAATAATATAAATAATTCTCGTTAACTTCCGGCTGCAGCCGTTTGTAATCTATAGCTGATTAACCATGTGGATGGATGATAACAGCCTCCTGAGCCTACCAGTAGAAAACTATGACATCTCACGGCGTTATCCGTGTTACTGACAGAAATTAAAACTATTATTAAAATATAAGTACTAGATGAAATATTACCTGTTAAAAGTGACAACTAAAAAAAAATTATACAAAATAAAAATTTAATGTAAATATATATATATATATATATATATATATATATATATATATATATATATATAAATATATATATATATATATATATATATATATATATATATATATATATATATATATATATATATATATATATATATGAGCAATTCCATGAAAATGTCAACCTTGCCATGAAAAGACAAATGTTTTCACCAAAATAGCAAAACCGTTTCTACATTTTTTGTGCAGGCAAGTGTTTTACAGTACTTTAAAAATACTTAAAAATGTCTCTGTCAATGTTTTCAAACTATTATATTTGATTTACCAAAGTCAAAGAAATGGCAATTTCACATTTGTCACATCCATAACGAAAAAGTGTCACATCCATAACAAAGCTTTTCCCTCAAAAATGCAAAAATGTCAAAATAAAATAAAATCAATCAGTTGTGTTCTATAAAGAGCCAACTCTTAACCTTTTGTTGAGCGTTATTTATTTTGGGTTGTGCAGTTTAATTCACAGAATTTCTACAAAATATGTTGTATACTGTAAACTCGCAGACTTTTTTTGTCACATCCATAACGCTTGTTTATTTTCCACATTTAAAGTATAAAAATGTTCACAGATTGAATTTTTTTGATCCCATAACTCTGTGGTTAGTTGTTTTGGAAAATATAAACAGATGGTTCAATATAATGTTAACGTATACTTTCTCTGCTAATTTATGTTTTGAATTTTTACTGCAAATGTCACATCCATAACGCTGGAATCAGCCATATATACATATATATATAAAACAAAAAAGTTAGCGATGTTATTTAATTATAAAATTACAAACATTTTAAAAACTATATTATATTAAAAAATAGACCTACACATATATAAATAAATACTAAAACTAACTAAATAAAGCTATATAGAAATATTAAAAGAATTTATAATATGTGTCATCATTATATACATGTATATTCATAGAATTTATATTTATAAAAATAAACCGAAAAAACTAGGAAAAAAACTTTAATTTAATATTTAAACATGCATTTACATGTATACATACATATATAGACCTACAATTAAAATAATAACGGTCTGCATTATGAACAGTGATTCAGCAGGTAAAGAACTTTCAGAATGAACAAAACGTGTGCCTTTTAAAACTACCCTTTGCTGCCACAAGGTAGAAGCAGATGCCAAATAATTTATAAATACATTTATTCATTTATAAATATAATTTATAAATAAATGCATTGCACAAATATCTCTAACTTCATCCCATAGCTTATATATTAATTTAAGTATATGTCTTAAACAGTTCTCACCTTTCTACGACAAATCTGACGAGAAACACCTGAGGGAAAAACCTGAGGCACGACTCGAAGCTCTAAAAGATAATATTCACCAAATGAAATGCAACCGGAGAGCAGTTTTTGTGGACTCTCTCTGTCACTCTTTAGTATCCTGTTCTCTGTCATGCCAAAATGAATGAAAGCCCGTCTGGCAGCGTCCACTCCAGCCATAACTCACCTTATATCTGTTATCAAGCATCTAAAAATACAGCTCCTGAGATGAAGAGCATCTGACAGTCAGGGCTAATGATGAAACTTCTGCTCAGACAATGATCTGAGGACAGCAGCGATGTTTACGAGCGAGCTAAATGCTGCATTGTGTAACTCAATGTTAGAGACGCCACTGTTAACTTCATATGTGCTTAAATATCTCTCTGAAATCACGCAAAGACTTTCAAAGTGCATAAAAGAGTATTAAGAGTTGAGCATGATACGACTTGAATACTAGTTAGCGCCCATAGCTATATACATTAGATGCCGCCTACCCTGATGTTATCTATTGGAAGGAATGCGTCAATAGAGCCGCCATTTTAGTACAGGGTAACGCTCCTTTGAAATGAACGCCATCTAGCGGTCACATAATCTAATGACTAATTATTATGACAACTTGATTAACTTCTTTTATAAATATATATATAACTTGACATTACTTTTTTTCCTCACCACCATGGTCTTTTTCACAAGACAAAATTTTGTTGTTGGAAACTATTTTATATACTTAAATTTGACTTTTGCATGCTAAAAGTACTCGAGTAAGAGACTTTTTACTTGATTTGGGTCATTAAAAAAAACTCCCTTTGATGTATGTAGCCTACCTGCTGTAGTCAACTTAAAACCTACAGTAGGTTGACATAAAACCAAAACAACACCCATTTTTGGCATAGGACATTTCATTTGGCAAATTTTAAAATAACAGTAAGTTTATGACATGTTAAATATATAGTATAATTTGCTTGTTTTAAACGTACAGAATAATAATAATATATAGTTATGAAACAACCATAACATAACACCAAATGTTGATTAATGAAGGTACATTTATAACAACTATTAGACAACTGTATTGTAATACCATGTTGCATACAAATGCATTCAACAGACTTACATGACAGTGCATTGCTGTAGAGGACAAATAAAGCACGAGACAGGTGTTTAGAAAGAGTAAAGTTTATTTATTTTGACATGCAAACTTATCTAAACAAGACACACTTTCAGAAAACAGCCCGAAAACAATATAATGCGCGCGCTCGTGAATATAACCCGCGGCTGTCTTTAACTGTTGTCTTCAATAGTCCTTCTTTGCTCAACAGCTCAGCTGAAAAACAAAGCAAAACATTACAACAGTCAGACAGAGAGCAAAGAGCATAGAATTACCAAGAGGGGACACTCTACAATTTGGGAAACAATAACGCGCTTTTTGAATAAATTAAATAAAAACAAGGCAGCTGCTTTCCATCGCGACAGCAATGACGAGCGATCGCGATCACTTCAAAATGGCGGAATCCGGGTCTGTTGCTCTCGGTCATTCTAAGCTCTTTGCATATTTAAATCATAACTGTTACCATGGTTTCTATTTCAAACTATAGTAAACTAAAGTTTGAAACTATAGTTTAAAATAGAAGATGAGTGGGCCTCGCTACTCCCACCCACCATAACCCTCGCAGCGAGGTCCCACTACCGGCCCCCCGTGTTTCCCTGAGGGTCCTCGGGGGTTGTTTGTTCCCTGCCTAGGGCTCAAAGGCCGCCTCGCCCCAGGGAGTGCACGAGAAAACCGGGCGCCAGGCCGTGCCAGTATTCACTGGATGTTGCTCGGCGGCACATTTCGAGCAACAAACACGTAATATTCTTTGCGATGTTGCGTTTATGTACGCAAACCGCAAGGAACTACAGCACAGACGGGCCCGGGTGAAGCATCACGAAGCGGACTTCGTGAGTTTGGCGTAGCTCCACTCGTACCGTCGGTATTGAACTCACCTTGGTCAAGTACAAACAGCTACACCGGGCGAACTGACACCGCTGACAGAGAGCACACGAGCTTTATAGGAATGCATATGCAAATTTTTACAAGGCACGTCACTGTTGTCTCGTTGTCATGGCGAGCGCTGAAGAGGGCTCACCTGATTGGAGCACAGACTCAGGAATCTGCGTCACGGTGAGTTGCCATCTGCTGTGGACAAAAATACATTAAATATATTCAGTATATATTTTTACATTTTTGGTGCTGTGTAATATTCTGAGATGCAGTAGAATATGGAGACAGATGAATATAATTGGATATATGCCGAGCTAGTGTTGTTCCCTAAACTTCCGGTGACCGGTTATTGTGAGTTTTTTTCCACTTTATACGGTTCCTTTTACAGCATCCATATTGTAATGTAATTAAAATACATTCAGTTAAATAAACTTTGGCATTCGTTTAGTTGTTCAAGCGTAAATCGAAACAAAAGGCCTTTTACTCGCACTCGGCCGTCAGAATCGGCAGGCTAGCGCAGAAGCTACACTGGGGTAAAATAAATGCTCATATTATAAAGACATGGCGGGAAAAAAATGTAATTTAATGCAGTGCTTCGTGTACAATCTGAGACCCACTTTATATCGGATATCACACAGCCAGTGGAGATCGCTGATTTTTAAAGAAAACAGACCTTACGTGCTGATTTTTCCTTTGGCATATAGTTTGCCGGAAGCGCTTTACTGGCAAATTAAAAGTCCTATATTAGCATGCTTCAGCATATACCCTAAAATCCCAGGATGTCTTTCGAAAAAGAATACGGGTTTAACTCCGGCATCCTGAGGTTATTATACCAAATTCACCCACTTGCCTCTGTCCTTCATGGCCTCCCCATATTATAATTGGCTTTATCACTCTGTCTTCTCTTTTTTTTTTTTTTTTTTTTTTTTTATTAACAAGTACATAACTATACAATACTATACAGAACAAAATACATACCAGAGTGTATATTGATATATATAAAATAAAAAAATAAATAAAAAACATTCAGTAACTGAAAATCTTATATTCCTTAAAAATATTACAAGTCTTCTTTGCTTTGTTATTAACAATGTTTTCCAAACTTGTGCAGTAGTCCTTAGTCTCTTGAAGAAAGTGAACAAAATTTGGCTTTGATCCAATCCATTTTTTTTTATGTATATGAAACTTTCCCAAAATAATAAAAAGTTGTACCAGAAAGGTAATTTTTTTACATGTATTAAAATAATAAATGCAAATATCAAATTTTTTTAACTTAAACACAATATTTGTTTTCCTTCTTAGAAAATTTTCCACATCCACCCAGAAAATCCTTGTATATATACAATCACAAAACATGTGGACAATAGATTCCTTTTCCATACAACAAAAATCACAGAAATAATCGATATCCAAATTAAATCTCTCCAAAACCTCTTTAACTGGATATATACTATGTAAAATTTTAAATGTAACTTCTTTTACTTTGTTATTTATACAATATATTTCACAAGAACGCCAAGCTTTTTTCCAATTTATATTTATGAATACATTGGTCCATTTTAAATTATTATATACAACTGTATCACCTGTTATAAGATTTCTAATATATTTATTAGTATAACTTTGTTTAATAATATCAATATCTCCTAAAAAAAGGTTTTCTTTAACATATTTTCCTTCAAAAGATCTATTTCCATACGCTCTTATAAAATGAAGAAGCTGTTGAGATATGGCATCAAATACAATAGCATACTCTTTTGGAGTAACTGGAAAACCAAATTTATCTAAAAATTCACTGTAAGATAACAAATTACCGTTTAAATTAAGAAGTTGTCTAACTAATACAATATCATTTTCATACCATTTTTGGAAGAAGAGAGATTTATTTTTATATTGGATACATCTATTATTCCATATAATATATTTGTTTGGAGAAAAATTGTGTTTAAATACCAGCATCCACGCTAATAAAGCTTGTTTGTGAAATTTAGCTAATTTCACTGGAAGTTTGTCAATTTTAAAATCACAACTCAACAGAAATTCTATACCCCCAATCATGTCAAATATATGTTTTGGAAAAGTATACCACATACTGTCCTTTTCTTTCATGAATTTAATTAACCAATTAATTTTGAATGTATTGTTTAAAGTTTCAAAACTTAATACAGATAACCCACCATTGCATTTTTGTTTACACATAATTTCCTTTCTTAAATAGTGATGTCTATTTCTCCATAAAAAATTAAATAGTATTTTGTCTAATTCTTTATATACATTTGATGGCATCTCTAGAGCTAAAGACACATAGACAGATCTTGATATACCTTCTGCTTTGGACAGTAAAGCCCTACCATTCAGGGATAAATCTCTTTGAAGCCATATATTAAATCTAGTCTTAGTTTTATTTATTATGGGTTGAAAATTAAGCTTATTGCGTTCATTTTCTTCTTTATGAATGACAACCCCTAAATATTTAACTGTATCTTTAATAGGGATACTATGTAATTCTGTCAAATTGCATGATTTAATTGGAAATAACACAGATTTATTAATATTCATTTTAAGACCTGAAACTAAGGAAAATTCTTTTACACAGTTAACTGCTTTTAATATTTCTAAATTATTTTTAAGAAAAATAGTAGTATCATCTGCTAGTTGGGATAATTTAAATTCCTTTCCAAATACATGTATACCTTCAAAATCTGCTTTTTTAATATATAGGGCCATAATTTGTGTGACTAATAAAAACAAAAATGGAGATAAAGGGCTACCCTGTTGTATACCTCGATTAATCTCAAATCTACCACTTGTACCTGCAGATAATTTAACTGAGCTATTGCATCCATTGTAAATAGTTCTAACAGCTTTTTCAAAGTATTCACCAAAACCAAAATGTTTAATGCATCTAAACAGAAACTCATGACTTACAGTATCAAATGCTTTATAAAAGTCTATAAATAAAATAAAAGAGTCATTTGGTATATAATAATTATAATCAATCATATCTAAAATTAACCTAATATTATTACTTATATGTCTTCCGGTCATAAAACCAGATTGCTCTTCTTCAATAATCTCCTCCAGACCCTTTTTTAATCTTCTTGCAAAAACAAGAGCAAAAAGTTTTGCATCGTTATTCAGAAGAGTAATCGGTCTCCAGTTATCAATATAAAGTTTATCCTTATTGGGTTTAGGGATTATTGTTATAAGACCTTGTTTAAGAGTTGCTGGTAGTTCCCCACAAGTAATGGATTCTTTAAACATTGCAACTAAAAAAGGAGATAACTGTGTTATAAACATTTTGTAAAATTCACTAGTCAATCCATCGTTTCCTGGAGATTTATTATCCTTCAATCCCGAAATACATTTATTTATCTCTTGTAAATTAATTTCTTGGTCACAAAGTAATTTAAAGTCTTCTTGTATAATTTTGGTTGTATCAGATATTTTACTTAATAACAGCTCAGCTTCTTTTTCATTGTAAGGTTCTGAAGTATATAGATTCTTATAAAATTGTGTGACATACTCAGCAATTTCTTTATTACTTTCACATATACTGTTATTAATCATGAGTTTACTTACAGAAGACATTTCGTTATTACGTTTTTCTAAATTAAAAAAATATTTAGTATTTTTTTCTCCTTGTTCAATCCACTTTTGTCTACTTCTTACAAAGGCACCTTTGGCTTTGTCTAAATAAATTGTATCTAACTGTAGCTGTAAAGAAGTTAGTTGTTTGATTTCTTCATTTGTTAGATTTTTTTTACTTGTTAATTTCAAAATTTCTTCTATTAAATTGTTTTCTTTTGCTTTTTTAACTTTAGCAATATTTTTCCCTATATTTATGGCTATATTTCTTATTTCAAATTTCATTAATTCCCAATTGTGACCAAATTTTTTAACAATACTTGCTTTTTTCCAATATTTTTGTATAATATCAATGGACTGCTTTTTAAAGCATTCATTTTCTAACAAGGTTTTATTTAATTTCCAATAGTTTGTTTTAGAAATGGTTGTTCTTTTTCCATCTTTGTTCATCTTAATCATTATAGCCTTATGATCTGTTAATACTGAAGTATCAATTTTCACTAATTCAACATCATCTTTATTTATTGCAGAGATTAACCAGAAATCAATACGTGACTGTTTTGTCAGGTCATTATTAGTCCAAGTATACATTCTTTGATCTGGGTAAGTATATCTCCAGATATCTAACAAATCCATTCTCGCACATACACTTTTTAATACAGAGGTTTTTTTATTTTTTTGGGGGGGCCAACGATCAACTTCTTCATCCATAACAGTATTAAAATCCCCACCCCAAATAATTGTTGCATTAGGATATTTAGAACTTATTTGATTAATTTTACTCTCAATTGTTGTAAACAAGTGATTATTATTTTGCTTATTATTTGTGGCATAAACATTTACTATAATAAATTGGGAAAGATCTATACTAACATGTAAAATTAACCATCTTCCTTCCGTATCTATTTGCTTACCGAGAACTTGACCTTTAAATTGACCTTTTAATACGAGTACCCCAGCTGAATGGTTAGTACCAAATGAAAACCAAACATCATTCCCCCACTGACTCCTCCAAAAGTTTACATCTGCTTCACAAGCATGAGACTCCTGAATAAAATAAAAATCTGCACCTTTACTCTGACAAAACAAAAATAAAGATTTCCTCTTCAACAGGTTTCTTATACCTCTGGCATTAATCGAAAAAATTGAAATTGACATGAACAATAACCGATTGCAATTAACAAATTAACGTATGCTGAGTGCTCTTAACAAGAACATAAAGTGTCACCCACTGAAGCTACATGTTGCATTTATCATCAACAATAAGTGCATTAACCCATCTTCTCTTAATTTCAGTAGTAATTCAAGAAGTCATGTAAAGTAAATGAACAGCCAATATCAAGTCTCTGACTATACTTTTGATGACATTTGAAATCACTAAATGATCAGCCTTTGATTTCTTTTCCATTCACAAATGCTTTGTTACCTACTAAATAAGCCTTCTCCCCATTTTTCCTTGCCTTTTCAACAAACGGCCACAGACGAGCACGCGTTGCCCTGTCATCAGCTGTTAGGTCTTCTTTCACCTGAAGATTCATGCTTTTGAGAAACTCGTTGTTCTTGGCGCCCTTCCAGAAAGTGTCTCTAGCTGATCTAGACATAAATCTGACGATCACAGGTCTTGGAAACTTGTTTTTTCCTCCGCTGTCTATTCTTCCAATACGATGAGCCACGTCTACTGCTACTCTGACTTCTTCTCCATCGCTGCCTGGAATTACTGCACGGCAAATTGTTTCCACTTTTGCTTTGACGTTTTCCTCCCGCTCTTCCTTCATTCCATAGATCCGAAGATTGTACCGGCGGCTATATCGATCCGTATCGTTCACTTTTTGCTCCATTTCACTGACTTTCTTTTGCATTTCTTCCACTCGTATCTTCATTGTAGCGTTTTCTTTTTTCAGATCAACTACTTCTTGATGACAGAATTCCAGCGATTTTTTAAGACCCTCGATTTGCATCGTATTGTGTTTCACAGCTTCATCAGTAATATCTGCTCTTTCGTTGATTTTGGCAGAAATAACACGGATTATATTGTCCTGTATTTCAGTCAGAGAAGGATCAGAATTTACTTGTATCTGTTCTTTGCGTGCTTTCTTTGAGAGTTTTTTGTCCGGTGTGTTGGGACTAGAATCACACACCCCATTACCATCCTTATACGCTTTACAGGAGTATGAGTGTGTGTCTTGAATAACTCTCTTATCTTTGACAGTATTTACCTCCATTTCTTCCGTGTTACACAGTTCACTCGTTGAGTTTGTCTCCATGATAATATTGAGTTCCGAAATCTGCACTTAACAACAAAAACAGGTTCGTAAAATCCTATTTGTAAACTATATACATGCGGTAACCAAATATTATGGCAACTGTATTACATAATCTTTTCTAACTGTGTGTGACAAAACTTAGGACGTTCTTCAAAAGCACAGCACATCCGCTCTCTCCGCCATCTTGGCTTCCGACCCACTCTGTCTTCTCTGAGGTGTGCGGTCGGCTGCTGTCGCGTCATACAGGTGGATGCTACACTGGTGGTAGATGAGGAGATTGCTACCCAATAAATATCAAACTTGCTAAATTTAATAACAATATTTCCCCTAAATGCTCAGTTTGTACTCAATATGATGAAACACTAAACCATTCATTTTGGGTGTACTTACTGTAAAGTGTTTTGGGTTGACTTTTCCAATTTCATTATATATATATATATATATATACATATATATATATATATAAATATATATATATATATATATATATATATATATATATATATATATATATATATATATATATATATATATATATATACTCCAAGCTAAAACCAAAAGTTGGCACGTTGAACGTAAATGAAAAGCTTGTAACCACCATTGACTTCCACAGTAGAGAAAAGAAATGGAAGTCAATGGTTACAGGTTTCCATCATTTTTCAAAATAACCTATTTTGTGTTTAACAGAAGAAAGAAAGTAAAAGAACATGTGAAAGGTGAGCAAAAGATGACAGAATTGAAACATTTTTGGGTAAACTATCCCTTTCAATATGTTAATATATACAAATAGACATTTTTAACAGGGATGAGTTTTTTATTAAAAAAATATATATATATATATATATACACATTACAACCTCAAGCCTGTCTTAATCTTAAACATACACACACAGAAATAGCATAATTTCACACTACTTTCCATAAATGTAACACATTGATTACTTTTTAAGTGACTTAAGAAATTAATTTATTACTTTTAAAAGTAATAACACATATACACTTATTGGCCACTTTATTAGGTACATCTTATTAGTATTGGTTTCGACCCCGTTTTACCTTCATCCTCCGTGGCATAGATTCAACAAGGTACTGGAAATATTCCTCAGAGATTTTGCTTCATATTGACATGACAGCATCACGCAGTTGCTGCAGATTTGTCGGCTGCACATCCATGATGCCAATCTCCCATTCCACCACATCCCAAAGGTGTTCTATTGGATTGAGCTCTGGAGATTGTGTGGGCCATTAGGCCATGGAGCAATCACTCGCTTTTTTTAATGTCTAATAATCTTGTTTAATCCCGCCCCTTTTCACAGCGCCGTACGACAGAATTTCATACACACAAACTCTAACGTGACCGCAGCTTAAGAGCTTGATTAGCTATCCCAGGTGTGTCTGACTGAGGTAGGAAGTAAACTTTGCAGGACACCGGCCCTCCAGAACAGAGTCTGGACATCCCTGCTTTAGGCAAATCACTGAGAAAGCACCAATCAGAGGCCTCAATTTTATGACACCATCATGTAGACTTCTTACCAAGTATTTTAAAACTACAAGCCCAAATACAAATGATAAAATACTATTAGAAATACTGTCCATCCCTGCTTCTCAGTCTAAAAAGAGTTCGTTTAATTGTTCATCATTTCTCTGGTTTGCGGTATTTGCTCTGCATCCACACTCTGTGCATCAGTATCTTCTTCCCTCTGTTCACCTGCAGCCTCCTGTCCTCCAGATTCTGAAGCTCCTCCAATCCAGCAGCAGAAAACAGACCATGAACCTCGTCTGTGGACAGATCAGGATTTACAAGTAAGTGTTTATGCCAGACTCAAATGGTTCTGTATTAAGATTTTCGACCCTTGTGTGCTGTTGGGGATGTTTTCATGCACTCTGGAGGGATTATGAGTCTTAATTTGGCCACAACTTTCTCTGTGTTTCAGCAAATTGATTTTTGACACACATTTTGGGAAACTGCTTTAGAAAACTCAACAATACACTCTGGGCAAATTGACTACCCTTTCATTATGTTGGTGGCTTTTTTTGCCCCATTGACTTCCATTGGAATTGCATGTTTGTATTGCAAAGAAATGATACAATATTAATATACATTTTTTATTGTTGCTGGTTTGCTCTGAAGAGGTACATTTTAAAATGTATGCTACTGATCATCAGTTGCAGTGCAAAAAAAAAGCTTAGTTTCTGGCTTTATATGGAGCTATATAGAGAGTACAGTGTGTGAGAGACACCTTTGCAAATTTACCTTGATTTGCCTGGGAAAATCTAAATACGCAGCTCAGCTCTCAGAACATAGTAACCATAGTCATTGTATTTATGCATGCATACTATAATTTGCTGTTGTTGTGAATTTCTCTAGTCTGGCTCGCGGCACCAAACTGTTGTGAAATTCTAAGACGAGCCCAAAAAAAAAAAACAGGGAAAACTTTTGGTATCTTCAAAGCAGAATCCTTTTAATAAGAAGAACTCGGCGTCGCTGTGGCGTCATCGAAAGAAACTCTCAATTGGTACAACAGACACTTACATAAATACATTTGATACATGTAGGTGGGGACAGTCTAAGGGTGCTTTCACATCTGTAGTTCGCTTTATTTGGTCCGGACCCAGCGCAATAAATGATACACTGTTGCATTTTCTGCCGGCCTTGGGTCATTTTCACACCACACTGCTGGCTTTGGTCCGAACCAGTTGAAAAGAACAAAAATCCAGTCATGTGACAAAATCCACATCTCTCATTGGCCAGATGTTGTTAAACATAGTTCCTAAACTGCTTATCGATTGGTCAGATTTCACGTGCGGGAAAATGCCAGTGAACACCCGCAGGTAAACAAAACCTTTTACTCTGGAGGGACGACTGCGCTGGCTGACTGTATCCCTGCTTTAGACAAACTATACATTACGAAAATGAAGTGCGGCCGCGGCTGGAAAACAGTGTTTAATGCATCACTCGTCACTTCAGGAGGAGCTGTGAATTAATTTAGCTAAACTGCGACATGGTCATTTTGCGGAAATATTACCAACGATCCATCAGGTAATGTTTCCCCTCTCTCTCTCTCTGTTGGTAAATCGCTGTCAACAAATATTTTTCCTCCATATCCCATAATGCACAGCGCATCGGCCTACGGCAGCTGAATTAGTCCAAAACGCGCAGTACTTTTTCCTGTTGGACCTGTTTTAGTACGGATCATATTCTCACCACAAACGAACCGCTCCAGGGTTCATTTGAAAGCGTACCGAGACCATCTCTTCAAGCAGGTCTCGGTATGCTTATTTGGTCCGCTTTTGGTGCGCACTCGAGTACGATTGCTGCATTCTCACCTGCCCAAACGAACCGCACCAAAAGGGGAAACGAACTCTAGTGCGATTCAATCGAACTAAATAAGGCAGGTGTGAAAGCACCCTTAAACAAAGCATGCAAATAGTGTTGTTGTCGGCAGGGTAACATGCCTTTGCAGGCCTGATCTCATCAGCATATAAGTACCCATTCACCATACATTTAACATTAAAACAGTGTGCAAATGATGTTCTGGAGACAGAAACCGGACGATCAGTTGACCGACTGGAGAAAACGATAGACACAGCCGTGCTGTAAAACTGACAATTTGCATTACTTTGGAGACCGTCAGGGCTCAGGAAACCAAGACATTTTAAGGTCTGTCACACTCTAAAAACAACTTTTCAGTTATATACAGATAGTATAAATTTATATTCCCACACTGTTTTACTTCATAGAACTCCATATAAAACCCAGAAACCTGTTTCTGCACAGTTCTGGTGCCAACTGATGATCAACAGTAAAAATAAAAAAAATTTCCCTCTTCCCAGCAGAGAAAACCACCAACAATCAAGAATGCATGAGTATATGGTGTCATGGAGTTTCGATTTAAAAATGTCTGAAATCTGCTGAAATGTTTTTACCTTTAGTAAAGAAATACACACAGGTGCCATCCTGTCGAGAATAGAAGTTTTCAGACAAACACTGACCTGTAGAAAGTCAATCAGAAATGGTTGTAAATCAAAAAGACACAATAGATCACAATTAAGTATTGTAAGTACACAATTAAGCATATTAATTTTAATAAAATACATTAAAAAAAAAAAAAAAAAAAAGAGTACTTTCATGCATTCCCGGCAAAAAGGATATCAAATCTGTCACTGGGGCAGTCCCCTTTTAAAATATAACTTTTTTTAGGTACTAATATGTACTTTTAAAATACTATATGGAAGCTTCACATACTAATATGTACACCTAAAATACCTATATGGATCATTTAGGTTATGTTTATGCCCTTTAAGTACACAAGTGTGGCTTTTAAATAGGTACCACCCCAGTGACAGCTTTTGTACCTTCATTTTTGAGAGTGTGATGTTAAAATCTGTTTATGTTTTGACATATAGGTTTAACAAATTCCAGTATTTTAAATTGCGCAAACTAATGTACAGTTGAAGACCAAATTATCATTGATATTCAAATATTTACTAAGTGATTTTACAGAGTGATAATATTTCCTATTACATTTTTGCATTTGGAGAAATCCTTCACAGCAGACACTGGATGTCAACATGACATCAGATTGAAGTTGTACCTCAGTCTCATGGGGACAGTGCATTTTGTTTGGAAATGAAAAATCGTGTTGACGTTAACGTACAACCTAAAATCAAGCAAATATCAACGTCTAATGGTGTTACAGCTTGACGTTGTGTGGACGTTACAACTATGACGTCTGTCAGATGTTGGATTTTGGTTGTTATACCTGATCAATACACATCAGTATTTGACATCAATATGATGTTGGTTTAAGATATTGGCTCGACATTGGATTTTGCTTACTTTCCAACACAACCTAAAATCAACCAAATATTAACGCCTAATGATGTTACAGCTGGATGTTGTGTGGACTTTACCACTATGACGTCTATAAGACTTTGGGTTTTGTCTGCCATACCTGATGAATAAATGTCATTATTTGACGCCAATATGACGTTGGTTTAATATGTTGGCTCAACTTTGGATTTTGGTCACTTCATAACACAATCCAAAATCAACCAAATATTAACGTCTAATGATGTTACAGCTTGATGTTAGGTGGATGTTACCGCTATAACGTCTATCAAACGTTGGATTGTGGTTGCCATACTTGACAAATAAATGTTAGTATTTGATGACAATATGCAGGTTTAAGATGTTAAGATGCTGGTTAGACAATGTCTAATGTTACAGCTTGACGTTGTGTGGAGGTTACCACTATGACGTCTATTAGACGTTGGATTTTGGTTGCCATACCTGATAATTAAATATCAGTATTTGACGTCAAAATCGCGTCGGTTTATTATGTTGGCTCGACGTTCCAACACAACCTAAAATCAACCAAATATCAACGTCTAATGATGTTACAGCTTGATGTTGTGTGGACATCACCACTATGACATCTATTAGATGTTGGACTTTGGTTGTCATACCCGATGAATAAATGTCAGTATCTGACGCCAATATGACATTGGTTTAAGATGTTGACTCAATGTTGGATTTTGGTCACTTTTCAACACAATCCAAAATCAACCAAATATTAATGTCTAATGTTACAGCTTGACGTTGTGTGGAGGTTACCACTATGACGTCTATTAGACGTTGGATTTAGGTTGCCATACCTGATAATTAAATGTCAGTATTGGGCGTCAAAATCACATTGGTTTAAGATGTTGGCTCGAAGTTGGATTTTGGTCACTTTCCAACACAACCTAAAATCAACCAAATATCAACGTCTAATGATATTACAGCCTGATCTTGTGTGGACTTTATCACTATGACGTCTATTAGACGTTGAATTTTGGTTACCATACTTGATGATTAAATGTTAGTATTTGACCCAATATGTTGGTTTAAGATGTTGGCTCGACGTTGGATTTTGGTCACGTTCCAACACAACCTAAAAATCAACCAAATATCAACGTCTAATGAAGTTGCAGCTTGATGTTGTGTGGACATCACCACTATGACGTCTATTAGACGTTGGATTTTGGTTGCCATACTTGATGATTAAATGTTAGTATTTGACCCAATATGCTGGTTTAAGATGTTGGCTCGACGTTGGATTTTGGTCACGTTCCAACACAACTTAAAATCAATCAAATATCAACGTAATTTGATGTTGTTTATTAGACGTCAAAATAACGTTGTTCATAGATGCTGGTTAGACATAAAATTTTCACCTGACATCACAACCTAAATCTAACCTAATGTTAATGTCTTATGACGTTGTGTTCCTGCTAGGTAATATCTTTTAACATAAATAAACTTTACAAAGTAAAACTACTAAGTTCAGTTATTTCCCTATTGTCGTGATCAAGTCATTAGTGTAATTAGTTTCAAGCTTCCACTTCAAACCCAAGACATATTAAAGGAAAAGACTGACGCAGAGTTGACAAATCAATCAAGATGATCACCTTTCTTAAATCTGAGCTGTGACAGATCGTATCTGCCGTAGTCTCTGAACAGCACCATTCCTCCCTGCTTCAGGAGTCCCGCTAAACCCCTCACCACAGCCTGAGCTCTGAAAAAGCAAACCAGATGAGTTACACAGGGTTTAAGACTACACACCTAAGATTTCTTTTATTGTCAACATTTCCCTCTGTCAATCCAATCCCAGGCATGCTGAGAACTATATACTGTATAGGTAGTTACACCAATACAATACCTTTATGTTGTCCCAACACAAATCACTTAAGGTAATTTAATGTTTATCAAATATAAGTGAATTGTTACAAAACAATTAAGTTGTCCAAAAAAACACAAGAATTGTGCTGATTTAGCTCCTTTTAAATAAGTAGCTGGAAGGAGTAGCAATAATTTCTGATACATAAAACAATAAAAAAAAAACTTAAAATTATTGAGAACATCAGTAATGGATGCTGTGGACGGACGCTGGTCAAACAAACCGCCTATAATGTCAGATGCGTGCTGTGCCAGTGTGAAAATGTGACTGTGTGTCAGCTTGACCTTTATTACCGTGCTGGGTGGATGGCAGAGAGCACAAAGACCACCAGAATAATGTCCAAACTCTCAGGAGGGAAGGGAAACGGGGACGTTGCGTCACAAATGTCCCGTACGAATGCGTGACACACTGCAGGGTCATAGTCTGGATGCTTCTGCAAAGGGAAAACGTGTTAATGTCCTCAAACCAGCAGACATTTTACTGTTAGTAAGTGTGAATTTACACCGTGGACATTTTAACACACTTAAATAACAAATAAGTTTGATTTATTGTAAAGGAACGTTTTTTTTAGAAATATGCTTATTTTACAACTCCTTATAGTTTAACAGTTGAGTTTTACCATTTTTGAATCCATTCAGATCGTCTTCGCACTTTTAGCTTAGCATAAATCATTGAATCTGATTAGACCATTAGCATCTCATTTAAAAATTACCAAAGAGGTTTTGATCATCTTCCTATTCAAAGCTTGACCCTTCTGTAGTTACATTGTGTAGTAAGCCTGAAGAAAAATTTGCTATTTTCTAGGTTGATATGGCTATTGTAGGAACTATTGTCATTCCTGCATAATAATTGAGAAACTTTGTATCCATGGCTGTAGCTGTTAAATTATGATGTGATTTAAAACAGGTGATGTCAACGGGTAATTGTAATTTTGATTTGGTACAAAAAACGCATCCAAGAAACGTCTAGTCCTTTAGAAGAAAATATGGGCCGAGGATTGCCAGTTCGCCAACAAATGAGTGAGGAAATGATTAAAATGTTTAAAAACAATGTTCCTCAAAGAAAAGAGAGAAAGACATTAGGATATTTCACCTTCAACAGTGCAGAACATCATTAAAAGATTCAAGAAATCTGGAGGAATTTCAGTGCGTAAAGGACAAGAGCGCAAGCCTAAGCTAAACTACCATGGTCTCCAATCTCTTGGTTCATTGCATTCATCTATAAGCAATATCACCACATTGGCTCAGGGCTACTTTGACAAACCTTAGTCAAGTACCACAATACGTAGTTACAGGGCTCGAAATTGCACACCCAAAAGTGCTCAACCAAGACCTGGAGTGGATTTAAAAATGGTAAAACTCAACAATTTAACACTAGGGGAATTATAAAATTAGCCTAATTTCAAAAGGTCAATGCTCATGTACTTTAATATAAACTGAGGAATAGTAAAATGTTCAGGGATTCAAACCCTATTCAAGGTCCAGAACACCAGAGATTTTCACAATTGCTTTAAAATACCCTAAAAGTAAAATGATTAGTCAATTTGTATAGTTTTTTAAAGCAGCAGAATGCATTTTTCAAAATCAAAGCATGACATGCTAATGGTCTAATCCGATTCAATGATCCATGCTAAGCTAAGCTAAAAGTGCTCCCGCCAGACCGCGAGATCGGCTGAATGGATCCATGAATGGTCAAACTCAAATATTTAACACTAGCAGAGTTGTAAAATTAGCCTTTTTTTAAAGTAGACTGTTTCTTTAGGTGGTAAAAAGTCAAAACTTATGTACTTGAATATAAAGTAGTAATAAAATAATAAAATGTACAGTGATTCAAACCATATTTAAGCTCCAGAACACCCGAGTCTTTCACAATCTCTTTAGAAATCACAAAAAGTTATTAGTTAACTAATATTGTTTTATAAAGCAGCAGAATGCATTTTTCTAAATTAAAGAACGAGATGCTAATGGTCTAATCTGGTTCAATGATCTATGCTAAGCTAAGCTAAAAGTGCTAACCCAAGACCAAGAAATCGGCTGTGTATTAAAAAATGGTAAAAGTCAACAGTTTAACACTAGGGGGGTTGTAAAATTTGTCTTTTTTTTTTTTTTAATTAGGAAGGAATGTAATTATACAGGGATTCAAACCGCATTCAAGGTCCAGGATACCATAAAGACATTAATTAAAATCACAACAGCTAAAAACGATTAGTTAATCAGTATAGGTTTGGATGCGTTTTTCAAAATCAAGGCATATATTAATGGAAAAGAAATGCCATCGCTGTGGACGGGCTGTGGGTTTCACTTCCCCCGCCATTCAATATGTTCTGCAGTTGGCATCTGATGAAGGTCTCTGCATACCAAAAAGCATCAAACACCAGGAGACAGAGCCAAACTCCCACACCCCTGATCAGCCGCCATTAATATGGATGGAGAGCAGGATATGTTCCCCTCCCCGTCTTTATGCTTTCTCAGAGGCTTTCAGTAAGGTATATCTTGGCTCTGTTTGATGCTGGCAGGTATAATTATGATCTGAGGAGAGACGCGTGACTGTGTTTTACCTGGATGAGCTCAATCGCTCGAGATGAGAAGTCACAGCAGTACAGAAACGCCTTACTGCCTCTGAAATATTAAACAAAACACAAATATGGCTGCTTACCTGCTACTTTCTGTTAGTGTTTCTATTACACATTTATGATTTCTTTCATTATTTGAGAATTTAATATGTATTGTGGGATGTATGTACTGTCAGCCACTTATTACAGCAGTATATATACACAGAATATTAATATTAGGGTTGTCTTTGAGAATCACGTCTGTTGAAATAGCCATATCAGAGGTTAGTGGAAGTCAGAATCAGCTCATTGTGCCTCAAAACACTGAAAACCTGTTGATGATCATTAAATTAAGTGTATGAATTTGTTTCAATTAAGCATTCATGAAAAAACAAAAAAAGAAAGCTAGTACAGTACCCAAAGCTCATAACGATAGGTGAGAGTAGGAACGTGGATTGAATGGTAAATCTAAAAAAAAAACTGTAATTCACGAGCATAACAATTGTGTATGTACAACAAGTGCGTTTACATAGAAAAAACAATGGAAAAGTAGCGCATTTGAACGCCATCTTAAAAGCATAGCATTCATGTGCGCGGCGCTTCAAAAGATGTAATTCGCAAACATTACGAATCATGAACGTCCATCAAGTGCATTTACATAGAAAAACAATGGAAAAGTAGCGCATTTGAACGCCATCTTAAAAGCATAGCATTCATGTGCGCGGCGCTTCAAAAGACGTAATTCACAAACATAACGAATCATGACCGTCCATCAAGTGCATTTACATAGAAAAACAATGGAAAAGTAGCGCATTTGAACGCCATCTTAAAAGCATAGCATTCATGTGCGCGGCGCTTCAAAAGATGTAATTCGCAAACATAACGAATCATGAACGTCCATCAAGTGCATTTACATAGAAAAACAATGGAAAAGTAGCGCATTTGAACGCCATCTTAAAAGCATAGCATTCATGTGCGCGGCGCTTCAAAAGATGTAATTCGCAAACATAACAAATCATGAACGTCCATCAAGTGCATTTACATGGAAAAACAATGGAAAAGTAGCGCATTAGAACGCCATCTTAAAAGCATAGCATTCATGTGCGCGGCGCTTCAAAAGACGTAATTCGCAAACATAACGAATCATGAACGTCCATCAAGTGCATTTACATAGAAAAACAATGGAAAAGTAGCGCATGAGAACGCCATCCTAAAAGCATAGCATTCATGTGCACGGCGCGTCAAAAGACGTAATTCACAAACATAACGAATCATGAACGTCCATCAAGTGCATTTACATAGAAAAACAATGGAAAAGTAGCGCATTTGAACGCCATCTTAAAAGCATAGCATTCATGTGCGCGGCGCTTCAAAAGACGTAATTCACAAACATAACGAATCATGACCGTCCATCAAGTGCATTTACATAGAAAAACAATGGAAAAGTAGCGCATTAGAACGCCATCTTAAAAGCATAGCATTCATGTGCGCGGCGCTTCAAAAGATGTAATTCGCAAACATAACGAATCATGAACGTCCATCAAGTGCATTTACATAGAAAAACAATGGAAAAGTAGCGCATTAGAACGCCATCTTAAAAGCATAGCATTCATGTGCGCGGCGCTTCAAAAGACGTAATTCGCAAACATAACGAATCATGAACGTCCATCAAGTGCATTTACATAGAAAAACAATGGAAAAGTAGCGCATTTGAACGCCATCTTAAAAGCATAGCATTCATGTGCGCGGCGCTTCAAAAGATGTAATTCGCAAACATAACGAATCATGAACGTCCATCAAGTGCATTTACATAGAAAAACAATGGAAAAGTAGCGCATTAGAACGCCATCTTAAAAGCATAGCATTCATGTGCGCGGCGCTTCAAAAGACGTAATTCGCAAACATAACGAATCATGAACGTCCATCAAGTGCATTTACATAGAAAAACAATGGAAAAGTAGCGCATTTGAACGCCATCTTAAAAGCATAGCATTCATGTGCGCGGCGCTTCAAAAGATGTAATTCGCAAACATAACGAATCATGAACGTCCATCAAGTGCATTTACATAGAAAAACAATGGAAAAGTAGCGCATTAGAACGCCATCTTAAAAGCATCTATCTATCTATACTTTTAAATAAACTCCTACCAACAGCCTTTCTCAAGCTAGTCTCAAAGTTTGTCTTGACGAACTTTAATAATCGTACAAATATTATTCGTACAAATATTATATAATAGTTAATTCATTTTAGCTTTAACACACCTCTTTTCTAGACCGGAACATCCATGACTCCTCAAAGCGGCGCAAATGGATGTACTATTTAAACAACGTCGTGCAAAACAAAAAATTAGCCTTGCGTTGGTCTGAAAAAAGCAACACATTACGCTTTACACTTCTGCACCGGGTGTATGATCGGGTCCTCAGTGTGCAAAGTCTCTGTGCATGATTCTTTTTTCAGATCTGAGTACCAAAAAACGCTTCGGAAATTTTCCGACTTCAGTCCCTTGAGCAAGAGTATGGGCTTAGAGAATGGGTCACGACTTTCACTTTCAAAATAAAGTGGTCTTACCTGATGGTGTTGATGATGGGAAACACGCTGTTACCTGCACCACAGCCCACCTGCAGAAAACACAAAACACTGTACAATAAAGTCCAGTCCCTAATCAATGAACAGGAATTATGTTGTGGAAATGCAGAAATTGTGCTTGCTTGTTTGTATTTAGACTGCAGCACCTCTAGTATCCTAAAAGCAGCATGATGTCCAGGGTATGTGTCCTTATAATCGTGCTTTTCTCTGTTCACTGACTCTAAGCCTTGCTCCTGCTCCGCCATTAACATCCCGCCCGTGTCTGGAGGGAGAAGCTCCGGGAATTCAGTGAAGAGCCAATTTCGGTTCCTGAAGAATTTGTTCTGGTGCATCTCGTAAAACTGGTCCCAGTATTTATGAGCTTCTCTGTCATATTTGGCTGATGGGACAAACAACAAGACATCAGAATTAGATATATAATATATATATTTAGGTGACGTAGTGGCGCAGTAGGTAGTGCTGTCGCCTCACAGCAAGAAGGTCGCTGGGTCGCTAATTCGAGCCTCGGCTCAGTTGGCGTTTCTGTGTGGAGTTTGCATGTTCTCCCTGCGTTTGCGTGGGTTTCCTCCGGGTGCTCCGGTTTCCCCCACAGTCCAAAGACATGTGGTACAGGTGAATTGGGTAGGCTAAATTGTCCATAGTCTATGAGTGTGTGTGTGAATGTGTGTGTATGTTTCCCAGAGATGGGTTGCAGCTGGAAGGGCATCCGCTGCGTAAAAAAAAATGTGCTGGATAAGTTGGTGGTTCATTCCGCTGTGGCGACCCCGGATTAATAAAGGGACTAAGCCGACAAGAAAATGAATGAATAAATGAATATATGAATTTAATAAAGTATGCTTAAAGGTCCTATCAAATTAAAAGTAAGTTTTTTAGATTTTAGTATCAGCATTGTTAGGATTAGGATGTCTATAAGCGAATGCGCACCAAAACAGTGGCAAAATTTGCGTTTGGAAGATTTAAAATCAATATAAATGTGTAAAGCTTTGCCTCAATGAATCAACGATTTTATTCACATCACCTCATACTTAAAGAGCCCATATTATGGGTTTTTGAAAATTCCCCTCCATGTAGTGTGTAACACAGCTCTAAGTGAAGTGAAGTATCCAGCTAAGGCTTAAATCTGTAAGAGTACAGTGTTTAAAACGGTTGATTCATCTATAAAAGAGTCGACTCATAGTGCTTCAAACGAGTCGCCTTGATACCGATTCATTAGGTGTTTCGCCATGACGTACGAACGAAACCAAGTTATTCACGTGCACGCGCAAACCCGGGAGATTTCAAACCTGAGGCCCCGCCCTCTGACGCAGAAACTCAGACACACACACAAACACACACCCACAAACACACACACACACAAACATGCCGGTCGATTGAAGTCACACTGCAGATGGATATATCGAGTCTCTACCCAAACATGAAGCCTCAGCATTATAGCCAAGCAGTTGGAAACTACTGGAAACTTCTGGAAACTACATGCTACAAAGAATACTTCATCTGTGTTTGTTAAAGGAAGGATCAGTAAAGAGTAACTTATTGATGGACGTCAGGATTTTTCTTCCTCCATTTCTCAAGTGTAAGTATGTGCGATTAAAGTTGCCTCGTTGACTCTAGCTTGCAAATGTATTTAGTTGTGATTTGTTACTTGTAACCGCGTGTACTGTATCAGGATAACTGGCTATATTCTCATATCGCGTACAAAGTCACTTTAAAAACGCGATGCGTGCTGCGTTAACGGAGCTCCGTGGACGAGGAGTAGTGTGTGTGTCTGTGTGTGCGCGCGCTGTCGTCCGGAGGTGTGTGTGTGTGTGTGTGCGCGCGTTGTCGTCCGGAGCAGGGTTAAGTGCGTGTGTGTGTTTGTGCAATATGTGTGTGTGTGTCTGTGAAAAGAGCAGAGTGAGAAGCTAGGAGATCTCCTCAACTGTTTTTGGAGTTTTTGTTCAATAAAATAGTTAGTCGTCTGTATTTTCAAGTCCATAGTCTGTATTTACATTGACCCACTGGCAGCTAAACTCCACGCCTACACCATCGAGCGTGTATGAACTGTGATTACTTTTATATTGCTGATTAGCTGTTGGGCATTTCACTCTGACTGAAGGCAGTCGACCAATCGCGACAGACTGTCATCGGTCCAATCAGCGCAGATTAGCTTCGCGCTAAGGAGGGGTTTGGGAACAAATGAATCACTGGACGATTCATACAGGAGTCGCTGGGATAATTAGGTAAAAATAAATGCAGATTATAAGACCATGAAAGTGTTTTTTGACCTTGCATGCATATTAAACTGTTGTTGGAGACCCTTACAACCAAGATATGACCCTATTTCATGTATAATATGGGCTCTTTAAATCTTCTAACCAATCAAATGCTCTATACTATCTGACATGCCCCGCCCCCTTCAAGACACTTACTTTGATGCCTTTGAGCTCACTCGCTCTCACTGGCAGAGTGGTGACAAAACGCTAATGGCTGTTTTTTTTTAAAGGGGAGGGGCTACACTATGTCCCACTCTCTTGTCATGTCTCGGTTGAGATTACGTCAAACATCGAATGAAAATGCACATTTCAAACAGTGTTGCCAGATTGGGCTGTTTCAGATTGTACGGGTATAAAATGACATAGGCAGGTATAGAAAATTTGGACCCTTTAACCATTTTAAGGTCAACAGTATTATTCTGCTTAACTTCCATAGCCACAGCCATATCACCCTGTAGCCCAAGACTGGTTACTCACTGAAGTTAAGCCTGTCAGTACCTGGATGGGAGACCACATGGGAAAGCTAGGTTGCTGCTGGAAGTGGTGTTAGAGAGGCCAGCAGGGGGTGCTAGACCTGCGGTCTGTGTGAGTCCTGATGCCCCAGTATAGTCAGTGCTGTCTTTTGGATGAGACATTAAACTGAAGTCCTGATTCTCTGTCATCATTAAAAATTAATTAAGAAATTTAGAAACGAGTTATTAAAACTATCGTGTTTAGATATGTGTTGAAAAATTCTTCTCTCCGTTAAACAGAAATTGGGGTAATTATATAGTGGGGGCTAATAATTCAGGAGGGCTATTAATTCTGACTTCAACTATATATTTGAATCTTGACTTATGAACACTCACACTGCTCTTCGACAGGAATCTTCTCTTCAGAGTTTTCTTCTGCCTTCTGTCGGGCTTTCTCTCTCTCCTCTTCAGTCCACTGCACATGATCCCTGCGGAGTATGAACATTCATTTCATTATTAACCAATGAATCACTTCATTTTCACTGCTCGTTATAACAAATAAGCAGAACCAGACAGTACATTTGTACAAAATTAGCAGATTTAAGTGAATATTTTTCAGAGTGCACTAACAAAATATATTAACACATGAAATTTTTAAAAATAAAATACCTTTTTTACTTTTATTTAAGGGTTTACAATCTGTCATTTAATACACCTACTAAAAGTAAAAAAATACAGCACAAAATGTATTGTTTTATAGTGAATCATATAAACATTTGCATATTATTTGATAATAATACTAAAATTAGTATTACAACTGAATATAAATATATTTACACACAATTACATATAGAAATACTTAAGACTTTATAATGGGCTAAAATTGTGATATAATCTAATACTGTGTGAATTAAATGCTGCTTTTACAGGTACACTTTAAAGGGTCATGACACCCCCCACTTTCAGTTCGGGTCTACCTCAGAATTTTTTCAAAATATGCATCATAGTGGGCGTGGAGCTCTGCGAGCAAAGGGCAGGAGTGGGCGGGGCCAGCAGAGCAGGGGAGAAGGAGGGGAGCGAACAACTGTTGACAATCGGCTCACAAAATGAGAGTCAAACCATGAGGAGACCCATGATTTTATAGTTTACAAAGTTAAATACAAAGAAATAAACAGTAATTTAATGCCCGGCTACATTTGTTATTTGTAATTTTATATACAGATAACCACAATTTATATCATTATAAAGATAATCATGTTCATATAAACACTATAAATGAGGGCTACCGCTACGTAAAAAACGTGTTGGATGAGTTGGCGGTTCATTCAACTGTGGCAACCCCAGATTAATAAAGGGAAAAAGCCGAAAAGAAAATGAATGAATGAATAATAAGTAGGTAGTGCTGTCGCCTTACAGCAAGAAGGTCGCTGGTTCGAGCCTTGGCTGGGTCAGTTGGCTTTTCTATGTGGAGTTTGCATGCTCTCCCTGCATTCACCTGGATGCTCTGGTTTCCCCCACAGTCCAAAGACATGTGGTACAGGTGAATTGGGTAGGCTAAATTGTCCGTAGTGTATGTGTGTGAATTAGCGTGTATGGATGTTTCCCAGAGACGGGTTACAGCTGGAAGGTATCTCATCTGCTGTGTAAAACATATGCTGGATAAGTTGGCGGTTCATTTCGCTGTGGCGACCCCAGATTAATAAAGGGACTAAGCCGAAAAGAAAATGACTGAATAATAATAATAATAATAAATACATTTTAAAAACGTCAACAGCGCATAGCATTCCATGTCTATACATTCAGTTCTTTTAAAGATTATCAGGGGAAGAAAAACATTTGTTATAATAATTCATACATGTCTCAGCTTTTTTGCTTTTCAACAGTTTCACAGAAGAAAAAAGGTAAGCATCTTTACCACATGTTATGCTTAAAGACGTCATCAGGGTTGGACAGGATTCTTCCTCCTAATGGAGCGGGTGGTCTTCCTCCACCGCACTGCCTGCAGGGAATAAAGCTCACAGCGCGGGCAGTCAGCTTCACGAGCCCCCTCATCTCTCCACACTCATCTGAACACATAATTCATTATTATGACAGACTGTTGCTGACATAAACGCACGTCTATTTGCATTTATGTGTGCAGAATTGAACTACATAACCTAGCATGCAACACTACGCGCCTTGAGATGACGTCCACGCGGAAGTTTTTGTAAATACATGTGAGCTGTGTGTGCTGAATACTCATTCAAAGCAACTAAATCACCACGAAGCCAGACAAGTATAAGCTTTAATGCAGTATTATCTGTCATTTTACCACGCTTTAAAACTGCTTTATGTGAGGATTTATGTCGACAAGAGAAATGCTAGCAGTTACTAGCTTACTAGCAAATGATGGCACCTGAAAATATCTATCATTTTAATTAGAGCAACAAGAACAAATGTGTGTGTTCAAATTCGACTATTTAAGTAATCAGACGCTAACTTTTCTGCAATATTTTCGTTAATGCTAACTGATGCTAAGACTATGACTTTGAGCAACGCTATTAATTATTGTTAATTGTTAATTAACGTTAGTGTTTGTATAAAAGGATTTTAACCAGCAACTCACTTATACGCCATTTCCGAAGGTTATTCCTCAGAAATAGTGGTAGTCAAGTGTATTTTTATGAGTTGTGTGAGAAGAATCGTCCGTCCTCTATGTGCGCGCTCCCGTCTCCACGTGCACAGCGCCCCCCTGCGTGCACCCGCACCAGTAAAAACAGCTGTGCTTTACTGGCTTCAAGATATAATGGATCCTGCTCCAACGACTTTGGCAGATTATTGGCATCAAACCTTAAGATCCTGAGAAACATCATCCTTAAAGTAAGTAGACGATAATTATTTATTGTTGAAGTACCGCAAATAAATGTAATGTATTTTGAAGTACCAACCACGATATCAATTGTTCATTATTGGGATATATCGAACTGTTGAATATTTGTATTATTTACAGTATGTTGAAGTTGATATTTTTAAGAATATTCAAAATCATAGTTGCTATCTTATTTCAAGTCGTTATAAATTTAATAAATGGAATATATAACTAATAAATAAACTAAAAAGGATTAAATTACATTATGAATAATATTGTAAGAAAATGCGTTAAAATCATATGAATGCGTTAAAATCATAGTTGTAATCTGATTACACATCGTAATAATTTTAATAAATGGACTTAACAACTACTAAATAAAATCTAAAAAATAATAAATTGGTTAATGCATAACAAAGCAATAAATTTGTAGTTGTAATCTGATTACAAGTCGTAATAATGTTATTAAATAGAGTTAATAACGAATAAAAAATTGGGTTAATGCATAACACGATAAAATCATAGTTGTAATCTGATTACAAGTCTTAACAATTTATTAAAATGTGTAAATGACTAATAAACAAAAACTAATAAATTGGTTAATGCATAATAACGTGTTAAAACAGTAGTTGCAATCTGATTACAAGTCGTAACCATGTATTAAACAGAGTAAATAATTAATTAATAAATTGGTTAATATATAATAACGCGCTAAAACCATAATTGTAATCTGATTACAATTCGTAATAATTTTATTAAATGGAGTAAATAACTAATAAATAAAATCTAAAAACAAATAAATCGGTTAATGCATAGTAAAGCATTAAATTCGTAGTTGTAATCTGATTACAAGTTGTGATTATTAAATGGACCGAATAACTAATAAATAAAAACGAATAAGTTGGTTAATATATAATAAAGCATTAAAATCAAAGTTGTATTCTGATTACAAGTCGTAATAATGTTTTTAAATGGAGTAAATAACTAATAAATAAAAATGAATTAATTGGTTAATTTATGATAATGCGTTAAAATCGTAGTTGGTAAATGATTACACGTCGTTATCATTTAATAAATGGAGTAAATAACTAACAATAAAAGCAAATAAATAAGTTAATATATAATAACACGTTAAATTTGTAGTTGAAATCTGATTACAAGTCATAATAATTTATTAAATGGAGTTAATAAGTAATACTGAAAACAGATACAAATTTTAATGCATAACAATGCATTAAATTTATAGTCATAATACATTTATTAAATTAAGTTGGTAACTAATAAATAAAAACTAAAAATGAATAAATTGGTTAATTCCTAATAACGCGTTTAAAATCATAGTTGTAATCTGATTACAAGTCATAATCATTTTGTTAAATGAAGTTAATTAAAAATAAATAAAAACAAATAAATGTAGTTGTATTTTTTCCTAATATTATCATAGTAACTGCTTTTTCTCTCAGTTGTTTTTTAATTAATTTAATTAAATATTTGTGTTATTATACCTGTTAAAGGAATATTGTTTGCAGCGTAGGTCAATATTATAATAATACTGTAGTTTCAGCAATTAATCGCTGCAAGAACAGTTTCTATTGCCGTAAACCTCAATGTAAATTTGTCTGTTTAACACAAATTGTATTATTTGCTTGATATTAATTAATGCCATGACTTTTATAGGATGATACAGAATTCGTCAAAGTGTGGAGCAAGACTTCCAAGTCCCTCATCTCTTATGAAAGTGGACGGATATACTTTGATAATTACAGGTGTTGTTACAGCAGGTAAACTGTCATTTGTTGTTATAGTTTTTTGGCACTTAAACGTCTGCTGAAGAGCTTTAAAATGTGTTTTTTTGTTTGATGTAATCTCAACTGAAGAATGAAGAGAGGGTGGGGAAGAAGCTCTTTTTACAAACAGCCAATAGCATTTGGTTTTTCGCACAGCTCTGCCAGTGAGAGTGGTCGAGATCAAGTGCATCAAATGAACAGCCAATGAGATGAAAGGGGCGGGGCATGTCAGATACTAGAGAGCATTTGATTGGTCAAGATTTGATGAGAAACTGAAGTATGAACTGATGGGGGGGGAAAAAAATCATTGATCCATTTAAGTGAAACTGACCAACTACAAGCTTTACATGTGAATTGTGTCTATGTTTTGGAGCACACAAGCTTATAGATATCCTTAAAACTAACATCTAAAACACTTTATTTTAATTTCACTGAACGTTTAAGGAAATAAATGTTTTTTTTGTTCTTGTTTGACATCTGCTAGAAGTGGTTTAAATGTATTTTACAAATCACAGCCTTTTGCCGGAGCCAGAACTGCTGTATGAACTCCCCAGAACTCCCAAAACAGAGAAGATTGAAGACGCGTTATTGTGCCAGTGTCCTCTGGTGAGTTTTATCATCTTCATGTCATCTCCATTGACGTACAGTACAGACCAAAAGTTTAGACCAGGGGTCACCAACATGGTTAGCCCTCGAGGATCACATGTGTTGCCCGCAGGCCTGTTCTAAAAATAGCTCACCATAGCGCCACTTACCAGTAAACTTCATCTAATATAGAAGTAATCATTTAAAAATGTAAATATTTGCAGAAATATATATAAAAATAAAGTGTTGCACATTGATACATTAAATACAGGGTTTTTCCTACCCTGTTAAATCATTGTTGATAACTTTTGTGAGAATCATTAACATGATCAGTGTCTTCACATGGATGAATATCATTAATTATTACCAAAAACATAAAGGTTTGGTGACCCCTGGTTTAGACACACCTTCTCATTCAAAGAGTTTTCATTATTTTCGTGACTATGAAAATTGTAGATTCACACTGAAGGCATCAAAACTATGATTTAATACACGTGGAATAATATACATAACAAACAGGGCTTGACATTCACTTTTTTGATCACCAGCCACTGCGGCTAGTAGTTTTCCAACGTAACTAGCCACTCTGCATTTTCACTAGCCACAATTTTGTTGTTGGAAAACATTTTTTATATGCATAAATATGACTTTGACTCGCTAATATTACTTGATTTAGATTTTTGTCCTACTTGTAGTGTACTACAGCAATTAGTCTTTATTTCACATGACTTTTCTGAACTCAAAATTAAGGATTTACCAAATTTAGCTCTGACCACACATGAATTATTTTTTAGCCACACATTTTAAATGTGTCAAAACAAGCTAAACATAGCTGTATACTATATTTTTTATTAAAAAAAAAAACATTTCTTTAAAAAAAAAAACAAGAAAAACAATTGACTTTTAAAAATAAATATTGTCATGTATCAAAAATATGCACAGTAATCTGTCCTGGCTAAAGGTCTATAAGATCACCAGTTAACTACACATAAATGAAGAGTTAATCTCATATTAAAGCAATGTTGTTGTAAAAAATGATAATTAAACCATATAAACAAAAATAACCATGACGCCTGTTTCACACCGCAAGCGTCAGAGGCGCGTGAGCAGAGCGTATGTCGAGCAGAAGCAGCACGCAGCTGCGTCTGCAGCGCGCAGCTCTTCGGCAGCTGCTGCAGAGATCAACCTATCTCTGTCTATTCTATCTAGTTACCCATGTCTCTCTATATACAGATACACTTTTTAAACTTTTCATCTGCACCAAGGCCCCTCCTATGCTGTTTCTTTAACCTGCAAATGTTTATTTTACAAATTTTATAGATCAAATAGTACTGTATGCTTCTCAAGCTAACTCATATGAGAAGTGTCTACAGTCAGAAGACAGTCGCCTGTGATGTCATGTCATTGGTTTTTTGATTATCAGGTTGCTGTAGACCTAGTTATAATAATATTTATATAATATAGTTATAATGATATTTATACATGATCAAACTAGTGTTACTTTCTCCGCTTCAGTGATGTCCACAGTGTTTCTTCCTCTGCTCAGCTGCACAGAACACAGCGAGCTCACATAATCCAGCATGCGTGTCGAACTACACTACCCACAACACACTTCGCTATGGCCTACAAATCCCGTAAATATTCTATTTCCCCTCTCCTACAACACTAGTGTGCAACTTAAGCAAAACTGATACTAAAATTTATTTACATTTGGTTTTGTAGTTCGGGCCTAAATAAATGTTTGTTGCCGTTTTTAATCGTTTTAAGTTCATTTGATCGACTATATATAAACCATTTGACATTATTAACGCATTTATTGGGTAAAATTGCTACTTTTTACTGTCATTCAATATGTTTTGGTCATTATCAATGCACTGTCACTTTAATTGAGCGTGAGCAGCGCGTCAAAAATACACCCAGCGCCGAAACTATCGCTGCACTGCGCTGCTGCTGCGTGCGGTATGAAAGCTCTAATCTGTTAACATGGACGCCGAAAACACACACGCTGCTCACGCTCTGCTCACGCGCCGCTGACGCTTGCGGTGTGAAGGCATAAGCTAAAAGAAAGCAGATGAGAAACATACTGTGGATGATTAATTGGTTAAGGCCAATTAATAATTTTGATTTCGGCATGATAACAGTAATCTATATTTTAATTTTCACAGTATATTGTACTATCAATTGTTGGCACATGTCTAATGAATAGAGCTTTTAACTTTGTCTATAATTGGTGGTTTTGCAGGAAAATGTGCTACCTAATGCCTCAGAGCAGAAATCATGTCTGTTGACTCTGACGGCTAACAACTGGTTATATCTGTTGTCGGCGGACACTGGAGAAACACTGCAGCGGGTCTACCTCTCCTCTCGTTTCAAGTTCAGGTGATCTGCATTTTCACTGTAGAGCTGAAGGAAACATTAGGTAGTGCTAACAATTTGCAGAAATAGTAAGTGAACAAAATTGGCAGGCTCTTTGGAAATGCGTGACTGTATAAATGTTTTGCAAAATGCTGAATATGTGTCTCTAGGTACATTTTGTGCATGTTTCAAATGACATATCCACTAGAGGGCGCTGTCTACATTTTTGCAAAATGCTGGATACGTTGCTTCACGTATGTTTTATGCATGTTTCAAATGACATATCCACTAAGGCAGGGGTCACTAAACTTGTTCCTGTAGGGCCGGTGTCCTGCAGATTTTAGCTCCAACCCTAATCAAACGCACCTGAACAAGCTAATTAAGGTCTTACCAGGTGTACTTGAAACATGCTGGCAGGTGTGTTGAGGCAAGATGGAGCTAAACCCTGCAGGGACACCGGCCCTCCAAGACCGAGATTGGTGACCCCTGGCGTAAGGGCTCATTATGCGGTTCTGTCGCCATCTTGTGGATAGAAAACGTCAACTGTCTTTGCTCTACACTATGGCAGGCTAATGGTAGCCGACGAGCTCTCTCAGAAATTGTAAATATTTTAAAATAGGCACTATTTTTACAAATAAACTGCATAGCTGCAATCTAAACAACTACATCAGTGGTCACCAACCTTGTTCCTGGAGGGCCGGTGTCTTGCAGATTTTAGCTCCAACCCTAATCAAATACACCTGAACAAGCTAATTAAGGTCTTACTAGGTATACTTGAAACATGCAGGCAGGTGTGTTGAGGCAAGATGGAGCTAAACTCTGCAGGGACACCGGCCCTCCAGGACCAGGATTGGTGACCCCTGCACTAAGGGATGCGGTCTACATTTTGGAAACGCGTCCGAACGATTAGTTGCATGAAAAGAATAATTTATTTGTCCTGTAAACATCACTAAATTTCGTCATACTGTCCTGTACCGTTCATTTTACATAAATACCAAAATACAAATTTGCTCACCATTTACTCGCCCTCAAGTGGTAGCAAATTTCCATATTATTCGGAAACACAAGAGAAGATGTTTACCAGAATGTTGGTACATTCATTCATTCATTCATTTTCTTGTCGGCTTAGTCCCTTTATTAATCCGGGGTCGCCACAGCGGAATGAACCGCCAACTTATCCAGCAAGTTTTTACGCAGCGGATGCCCTTCCAGCCGCAACCCATCTCTGGGAAACATCCACACACACACTCATACACTGGACAATTTAGCCAACCCAATTCACCTGTACCGCATGTCTTTGGACTGTGGGGGAAACCGGAGCACCCGGAGAACATGCAAACTCCACACAGAAATGCCAACTGAGCCGAGGTTTGAACCAGCGACCTTCTTGCTGTGAGGCGACAGCACTACCTACTGCGCCACTGCCTCGCCCCTATGTTGGTACATCTACATCTATAATAGGGAAAATTGTCATGTTTTCATCAGAAAAAACTAACCTAAATGACTAGCCTAATGACTAAATCCCCAATGACACCCTCTGCCAGTGCATTGATGAAATTAACAGTTGGATGTGCCAAAACTTTCTTCAGTTAAACAAAGAGAAAACTCAAGTGATTGCATTTGGGAACAGAGATGAGGTTCTCAAGGTGAATGCGTACCTTGGCACTAAAGGTCAAACAACAAAAAATAAGGTCAAGAATCTTGGTGTGACTCTGGAGTCAGATCTGAGTTTCAATAGTCATGTCAAAGCAGTCAGTAAATCAGCATACTGTCATCTCAAAAACATAGCAAGAATCAGATGCTTTCTTTCTAGTGAAGATTTAGAAAAACTTGTTCATGCTTTTATCAGCAGCAGGGTGGATTACTGTAATGCCCTCCTCACTGGTCTTCCTAAAAAGACAGTCAGACAGTTGCAGCTCATCCAGAACGCTGCAGCCAGAATTCTGACCAGAACCAGGAAATCAGAGCACATCACACCTGTCCTCAGGTCTTTACACTGGCTCCCAGTTACATTCAGAACAAATTTTAAAGTATTATTACTGGTCTATAAATCACTAAATGGCCTAGGACCTCAATACATTACAGAAATGCTCACTGAATACAAACCTAACAGATCACTCAGATCTTTAGGATCATTTAAACTAGAAGTGGGGCAAGGCAGTGGCGCAGTAGATAGTGCTGTCGCCTCACAGCAAGAAGGTCGCTGGTTTGGCCTCGGCTCAGTTGGTGTTTCTGTGAGGAGTTTGCATGTTCTCCCCGCCTTCACGTAGGTTTCCTCCGGGTGCTCCGGTTTCCCCCACAGTACAAAGACATGCGGTACAGGTGAATTGGGTAGGCTAAATTGTCCGTAGTGTATGAGTGTGAATGCATGTGTGTGGATGTTTCCCAGAGATGGGTTGCGGCTGGAAGGGCATCCGCTGCGTAAAAACTTGCTGGATAAGTTGGCGGTTCATTCCGCTGTGGCGACCCCAGATTAATAAAGGGACTAAGCCGACAAGAAAATGAATGAATGAATGAATAAACTAGAAGTTCCAAGAGTTCAGTCAAAGCAGGGTGAATCAGCTTTCAGCTACTGCACCCCTCGCTGCTGGAATCAGCTCCAACATTAGGCACATTCTAATCAAGACTGAAAACACATCTGTTTAGCTGTGCCTTTCCTGAATGAGCACTGTGCTACATCCGACAGATCGCACTATTATGTTTTTCTGTTCTCTTTCATTCTTTTATAACACATTTGATCTGTTTGTATGTTTTTTTAATAATTTTTATTATTTGTTTTTATTTTTCTTATACGTGCTTTTTTTATTCCTGTTTATGTAAAGCACTTTGAATTGCCACTGTGTATGAAATGTGCTATAGAAATAAACTTGCAACTTGCTAAACAGGTTTAGAAGAAGCGGAGGGGGAGTAAATTATGACAGTTTTTATTTACATTTAATTGTAGGGTTAGATTAACTTTTTAAGAGAGGAAAATGTCAGTGCTCATGCAGTTTTTGTGGATTTCAGAGTAATGTAGGCTGAAGCACGTATTTCCAATGAGCCCTGGTTGCAAATGTTTTTGTTGTACTAATATGAGTTTTTCCGACAGATCGTTAGGTTGGGACTCTTCACAGGAGACATTTTACGTCAAATCCGTTCAATGCAAACAGACTGCTCTAGAACGACAGGTCAGGCTTTACTCGGATACACTTGTATCTGCACTATTGCTGTTTCTCTCGCTCTCAGTTCAATTCAAAAGATCTTTACTGACATGACAAAGCATTTCACATCGCACAACCTATGAATAAAGTGATCATACACTCACCGGCCACTTTATTAGGTACAACTTACTAGTACAGTGTTGGACCCCTTTTTGCCTTTAGAACTGCCCTAATCCTTCATCTCAGATTCAACAAGGTACTGGAAATATTCCTCAGAGATTTTGCTCCATATTGACATGATAGCATCACACAGTTGCTGCAGATTTGTCGGCTGCACATCCATGATGCCAATCTCCCGTTCGACCAAATCCCAAAGGTTGCTCTATTGGATTGGGATCTGGTGACTGTGGAGGCCATTTGAGTACAGTGAACTCATTGTCATGTTTAAGAAACCAGTCTGAGATGATTCATGCTTTATGACATGCTGCTTTATCCTGCTGGATGTAGCAGACGATGGGTAAACTGTGGTCATAAAGGAATGGACATGGTCAGCAACAATACTGGCGTTGACATGATGCTCAATTGGTACTAATGGGCCCAAAGTGTGCCAAGAAAATCTCCCCAACACCATTACACCACCAGCACCAGCCTGAACTGTTGATACAAGGCAGGATTGATCCATGCTTTCATGTTGTTGAGTTTTGGTGAGCCTGTGTGAATTGTAGCCTCAGTTTCCTGTTCTTAGCTGACAGGAGCGGCACCCGGTGTGGTCTTCTGCTGCTGTAGCCCATCCGCCTCAAGTTTGGATGTGTTGTGTGTTCAGAGATGCTCTTCTGCAGACCTCGGTTGTAACGCGTGCTTATTTGAGTTACTGTTGCCTTTCTATCAGCTGGAACCAGTCTGACCATTCTCCTCTGACCTCTGGCATCAACAAGGCATTTGTGCCCACAGAACTGCCGCTCACTGGATATATTATCTTCAGACCATTCTCTGTAAACCCTAGAGATGGTTGTACGTGACAATCCTAGTAGATCATCAGTTTCTGAAATGCTCGCACCAGCCCATCTGGCACCAACAACCATGCCATGTTCACGGTCACTTAAACCACCTTTCTTCCTCATTCTGATGCTCAGTTTGAACTGCAGCAGATCACCTTGACCATGTTTACATGTCTGAATGCATTGAGTTGCTGCCATGTGATTGGCTGATTAGAAATTTGCATTAACGAGCAGTCGGACAGGTGTACCTAATAAAGTGGCCGGTGAGTATATAATGCATATATAGGTCTGATAAGTACATACACAAATAATAAGAAAAACGACTAACATGATTATTAAAGAGATAATGAAATAATACAATACACAATTGTACATTCATTCTCCGTCTCTCTCAGGCTGGTGTTGATAATAACATCCTCATGCGCGTGGCTGCATTTCAAGTGTTTCCACTGCAGCTTGTTGGAATGCTGGAGATAAATAAAAAGGTAACATCTTCTGCATTTGTGTTTTGTATCATTTTTTATTTATCGTTAATTTTATTCATTTAGATATGCTTGAATTGGTACTTTTTTGTCAAATGTGGGGATTTCAAAACTAATATTTACAGATTGTTCACAGTGAATTGTTTTTTTATACTTGAATTAGTTCAAAATGCTGATCTTGAACAGAATGATGAGAGGTTGTGTTGTGTTGTGTTGTGTGCAGGTGTTTGGTAAGACTGCAGTGGATGTGCTGCTGTCACAGGGAGTGTTAGCTGTATCACACAGCTCAAAACTCGTCCGACTTTACAGTTTTGAGTACATTGTTAACAAGGTAATGGCATATTATATATTATATTCCTGCTGAAAAATCAAGCTTAAACCAGCCTAGGTTATCTGTACTTATAAAGTTTATATTCTGCATGATCCTATTCAAGATGCTTCAAACTAAGTTCTTTCTAGTTCTTCGTTTGAGATCAAAATGATGTCCGAAAAGTGGCTTGTTAATAGTCTGAATTGTGTTTTAAAAAGAAAGTGTGACTGAATATTTGCTGGACCGAATGTTTGTTGAAAATGTCGGTTTAATCATGATTCCACTTCAGTTTAGAACTGAGGAGCTGATTCTGGGACAGCAGTGTGAGCTGAATAATGCAAGGGGAATCGTGGGAGATGCTCCATATGGTGTTCCGGTCAACATTTGCATTCATGGTGGGTGACGGAGTCATTCCAGAAGTATGGATGCAGTCCTCCAAGCTCATGATGGAGTCAGACACAATATTCATTCTGTCTCCACTGCAGCAGGACTTTATATTCTATACTGGACATTATTTCTGTTCAGTGATGAGACTTTAGTCTAAGCGAAGTCAGACCTTACAGTCCTAATTAAATCATTAGAAATCAAGGCATGATCATGTTTTATTTTGGTCTAATAAGCGTCATCTAGAGGCTTTTGCCTTTCATGTAAGCCACCATTGATATCAATTGATCAACTATAAGTCTAGGTATTACTTGTTGTTCCTAAAACTTCAAGTTTAGTACAATATTTCAGCAAATATTGGTTTCAATGCTTCTCTCCACAGAGTGTCCCCCAGTCTTGTTTGAGATGACATACTTTGAGAATGGGGTTCAGATTGGAGGACATCCTTGGCACTACATCTACACCCCCAACCACAAGAGACACAGAGGAACCCACCACGTCTGCTCCATCACAGATGGAGCTCTGGTGCCTCTTCTTTTTTTTTATTTAAATGTATTTTTATCGAATGTGCAAAAACGTATCGGAAAATTATATTGAATAATAAGATAATATCCGTCACTCATATTGTTTGAATCCTGACTCTTAAATGAAAAATTATAATAAAAATAATAAATTTAAGGTGGTCTATTCAAATAATGGACTAAGCTGAAGGAAAATCAATGATTGAATTAAGTAAACAAATAAAAAAAAATAAGGACAAGCTTTTAGTCTTAGAGACAGAGATTCCCAGATGATCAAAGGAAGGATCTCAGGTCCCATAAAATAGGAAAGGTTTGTTCTTAATGGCTGTGGTGAAAGTATTGTGGTGACAAGTCATACACGGTGGCAATTCAACGTGTTTTACATAAACAGGAATAAAAGAGACAAGTATAAGAAAATAAAAACAAACAAAAAGCAAAAAAATAAAAATGTGTTAAACAGGTTATAAAAGAATGAAAAAGAAAAGAAATACATAATAGTGTGATCTGTTGGACGTAGCACAGTGCTCATTCAGTAAAGGCACAGCTAAACGGATGTTTCAGTCTTGTTTTGAACTTGCCTAATGTTGGAGCACATCTGTAAACCCAAGTCTGTCTTCCCAGATGCGGAACGCGCGTCAAGCGTGAGGGATTTACATGTTTAGTCGATGGAAACGTGTGAATAGACATCCTGCGGCGCGAATACGCACGAAGGGTGCCGCGCGAATGACACGAATTACACAAATGGCGCGGCGCGAATTAAGAATTTTTGCGCGAATCACTCGAGTTCAAAAATCTGAACTTAGCCACGTTAACCAATCAGAAGCTTGCTCTTGTGGGGCTGTGATTGTGACGTAGAACCTGTTGATGGTGTCCCGGGGGAAATCCTCCAGCCGACACCGACAACAAGTCATCAAACTGGGCTTGGCTCAGTCAGAAGCACCGCTGAAAGCCTCCGACACGGCCCTAAAAGTATCTACGCTGTTTTTCAGCCTTCATAAAGCACATAAACACTGTTATTTTCTTCATAAAATCCATGTTAGCCATTTAGCTACGAAGCTAGAGTCACCGGGCAGACAGAAGCCCTGCCCATCACGTGAATCCGCGTCTGTTCTGAAGTGATTTTGACGCGCAAATGAAGTGGGGTTTAATGCGGGAATCAAGCAAGTAAACTCAAATGCTTACGCGGTAATTAACGTGCAAATAGCGCGATTTATCCTCGCGTTCCACGTCTGGTGTGAACGCAGCATAAGGGTGCTTTCACACCTAGACTTTTGTTTGGGAACCTGTCTCGTTTGCAAAGTTAGCGCGGTTCGTTTGGCATATGTGAAACTTCCAATCGCGCCAAATCAATCGCTTAGAGATCAGTTGAATGAGGTGGTCTCAGCTCGATTGAAACGAACTCTGGAACTGTTCGATTGTAGTAAGAAATCTATATGATCTGAGCCCGGTTATATCACAGTGTTTTATGGATATATCATGTAAAGAGAGAATTATGTGTAGGGCGGGAGGTCATTCCAGACATCCCAAGTCTCCCAGAAGTTTCAGTAGTCTCCCGCAAATGCACAGAGACTCCCGGATGCCCACAAATGAGTGATGATCTCCTGGAAATCGTGCGTCTCTCTCCCGGTCCTCAAATACGTCGCGCACCCTTCTCACCCCTCCCCACCGCATCCCTCCTCGCTCTTCAGACACGTCGTGCGCACCCTGTCAAACACCATCAAACCACCGCCACCCCTAACAGCTGAGCGGGACTCTGCAAAATAAACCCTGACACTCTGACCAATGTGAGGAGAGTTTACTCACACGTGACTTGTTTTAGCTATTTTGGTCCGTTTAGAAACTTTGTCGTGTGAAAGCGAACCGCAACAATGTAACAATGTTAATCCCTGTTTCGCAACAACTGAATCGATTCACAGGTGTGAAAGCACCCTTAGTCTGTCTAACAATGTAAAAACCACAATATTATCAGAATGTGGACATGCAGCACAAGTTATACCAGGACCTTTATGTCATGTCTGTTGTGGTAGATGTAAAATTAAACTAAAGATTCTATTGGGTTTATCTCATTGATGGACCCATGTTGACATTCTGTTATGAATGACAAATGGCTTAGTAAATTTTGTATATCAATATGTCTTCGTACATGATCATCGAAACTAGTGAAAATAGGAAAGTGTTGACATTTTTAAGTGAAATGCTAATGGTCTAATCGGATTCAATGATTTATGCTAAGCTAAGCTAACAGTACTCCTGCCAGACTCTATCCAGCTGAATGTATTAAAAAATGGTAAATATATATTGGCCAGTAGTTTATAGTGTGAATTGTTACTTAAACCAAAGTGTTACCAAGTACTCCATATTTACTTATATAACAACTTCATACACAAGTGCTGTGATAATTTTTTTTTTTTGTGAGAAATCCTTCAATGTTTACAAAATAATCCAAACAACTATCAATGAATAAAACCCTTTGCGAAAAACACTATATGAACATATTTGAATTAAGTGTAAACATCTTATCTATTTGTTCCAATGATCTGTACATCAGGCAAAGAACGGCGTCCAGGACATGAAATGTGACTCTCTAGAAGTGGACTGGATCTTTTTTCACCCAGATGACTCCGGTCGAATCATTCATGCCGGGCCCAGCACAATAAAGTGAGCATAAATGTTAATGTTTTATTAGAGACATGTCACTGGACAAGGATAAACAAGTAAATGAGGAGACCTTACACTGTAGTCTGTGCAAAGGTGTAGAGTAGTCGGAGCAAAGTACTAGTGAAGTCTGTTGAGTTCTCTGAGCAAAGTTCCAGAGAAGCCTGTCAAGTAGTCTGAGCAGAGTCCTAGAGAAGCCTGTCAAGTAGTCTGAGCAGAGTGCTAGAGTTGTCTGAGCAAAATTCTAAAGAAGCCTGTGAAGTAGTCTAATCGACGTTCAAGAGTAGTCAGAGCGAAGTCCTAGAGTAGTCTGAGTGAAGTCCTAGGGTTGTTTGAGCTAAGTCCTAGAGAAGTCTGAGCAAAGTTCTTGTGAAGTCTGTCAAGTAGTCTGAGGGACTTTCCAGAGAAATCTGTCAAGTAGTCTGAGCAAAGTTCTAGACAAGTCTGTTGAGTAGTTTGAGCAGAGTTTTAAAGAAGCCTGTAAAGTAGTCTAAGCGAAGATTAAGAGTAGTCAGAGCAAAGTTCTAGATAAGTCTGTTGAGTAGTCTGAGCGAAGTTTAAAAGTAGTCTGAGCGAAGTCCTAGAGTAGTCTGTCGAGTAGTCTGAGCGAAGTCCTAGAGTAGTCTGTCGAGTAGTCTGAGGGAAGTCCTAGAGTAGTCTGTTGAGTAGTCTGAGGGAAGTCCTAGAGTAGTCTGTTGAGTAGTCTGAGCGAAGTCCTAGAGTAGTCTGTTGAGTAGTCTGAGCGAAGTCCTAGAGTAGTCTGTTGAGTAGTCTGAGGGAAGTCCTAGAGTAGTCTGTTGAGTAGTCTGAGGGAAGTCCTAGAGTAGTCTGTTGAGTAGTCTGAGGGAAGTCCTAGAGTAGTCTGTTGAGTAGTCTGAGCGAAGTCCTAGAGTAGTCAGAGAGAAGTTTTAAAGAAGTCTGTAGAGAAGTCAGAGCAAAGTTATAGAGAATACATTCAAAATGTTAAACACGTCAGCACCAATAGCCTTGTGGTTATTGCGTCGACACATGGCACTGAGGTGTTTACGGCGACCTGAGTTCGATTCCCGGCTCGAGGTCCTTTGCCAACTATTCCCTTATCTCTGCTCCCCATACTTTCCTGTCTCTACATCTCCACTGTCCTATTACAATAAAGGTGAAAACCCCTAA
Source organism: Danio rerio (assembly GCF_052040795.2). Taxonomy (NCBI): domain Eukaryota; kingdom Metazoa; phylum Chordata; class Actinopteri; order Cypriniformes; family Danionidae; genus Danio; species Danio rerio. The sequence goes on along the minus strand of NC_141029.1, from coordinate 3,704,937 downwards.
AAAATAGATATAAAGAAAAGTTAAAGACAATGTATATAATCTTTTCAGTTATAAACTTACATTGCAACCTACAATTTATGCATTTGTAATTCCACGCTGCCTTACATTTTTTACTTTTCTAGTCATCTTAACAGCGTAGAACTTCAAAAAATGTAGTTAAAGTCAGATTTTATGAAGTAAAATAAAAAATGTCACAACTTTTTGTCATTGTTTTTTTTTGTTTTTTTTTACAGTGTAACAATGATAGTTTTCTTTTGGGTTAAACTATTTGGTTTTTTTCCCCTGGAGTTGATTTTTTTTTTCTTTTAATTTCCTCTTTTACAGCATTCTCAAGATCATGGCGGAAACAGGATGTGACTGGAAGTATGAGATCATCACAGATTTCTCCATCACCGCTGCTCGTGACAGTAATGTAAGTGTTATATAGTTCAGTAAAATTTTTTGTTCATCCATCCATCCATCTATTCATCTATTTATTAGTTTGTTTATTTATTTGTTTATTTATTCTATTTGTATTAATGCCAGATCAGCAGCATTGACTATATTCATGGCAATATTGGTAGTAAATATTCGAGACATAACAGTTTCTTAAACAAGCATTATACAAAAAAAAACAAAACAAAATCAAACTAAAAAGGACTTTCCAACACATTAAGACTGCAAGTTCTTAAACTTGTACGAGGGCATTTTGTCATCTACAGTTTGACTCAAGGGTTTATATCGGTGATGAATTCTTCTTCCTCTCAGCAGGCCTCTCAGGTGATTGTGACCTCTTCTGGCCGTACAGTTAAAAGGAGATTTCAGATGTTAGACGATGACCCTGCACAAGAGGTACAGCACACCACCAGCTCAGATTTAGGTCTAATCTGAGGGAGAACATGTTTTCTTAAGCACCAGAACATATTTGGGGGTTTCTAAAATTAATTTTTTTTGCCATCAAAGGGAGAGTTCACTTTAAAATGCCAATTTACTCACCCTCAAGTGATTCCATGTGAGTTTCCTTTATTTGTTGAACACAAATGAAGATATTTTGAAAAATGTTACCATTGGTTTTCGTCAAAGTAAAAACAAATACTATGGAAGTCAATGGTTACAGGTTTTTATAATTTTTTAAAATATCTTCTTTTGTGTCCAACATAAAAAAGAAAACCATAAAGGTTTAAAACAAAGTAAATGATGTGTAAATGGTGAACTATCTCTCTAAGGAAAACAGAATTTTGACATCAATAATATGCTATGAAAAAAAAAGCATTTTGTCTTTTTTCTACTCCAAATATTACAAAAAAATCCTAAATTATTTGCTAGATAAGCAAAAATATTGTCTTGTTTTTAGAAATATGTCAAAATTAAGTCAGTTTTGCTTAAAACAAGCACGAAATATTATTTATATTAAGATTATTTTGCCCGTTTGAAGGAAAAACTTATAATTTTGACATATTTCTGAAAACAACAAAATATTTTATTCCTTATCTAGAAAATGCGTCTTGATTTAAGAATTTTTAAACATTTAGACTAGAAACAAAACAACAACTCTGCATTCTTTTGCAGTCTAATGCGTGATCATGAGGTCTCTGAGCTTGTGTATTATTTTGAATACTTATTATAATACCTAGACGTTCAGAATGGTGAAGTATGAAGACGAGCTTGATCTGCTGGCTGTGGTGGACATCACTCACGCTGAAGATGAAGGACAGGCTCGTCTTCGCCTGCATGACAATAAAACAGGCGCTTTAATGAAGAGAGTTCCTCTGGAGGAGCCCTGGGATGTGGTATGAATCTTCAATTAATGTCATTAGACCAGTGTTTCCAACACTGTTCCCAAAGGCACACCAACAGAACACTCTCTCAGCCTCTTCCTAATCAAACACATCTGAATCAACCCATTAGAACATAATAAAAACCTGAAAGTAATGGGTCAGGCAAGGGAATCATCCAAAATATGGACTGTTGATGCGTCTCCAGGAACAGGGTTTGGAAACACTGGTTTACACCTGCATGATAAATAGTTTTTAAACCAAAAGACACTCGTATTTGGCCTTTAAGTGCTGCTTTAAATAAAACACACTAACACACACACACACAAATGCAGTCTTTGAATCTTCCTGACTAAAAATGTGTTTTCTAGGTGTTTCCTATGTGTTTGCCAGTGTTTCCCAATCCTGTTCCTGAAGACACACCAACATTACACATTTTCAACCTCTTCCTAATCAAACACACCTGAATCAACTCATCAGAACATAGTTAATGGGTCAGATGAGGAAGACATCCAAAATATGTACTGTTGGTGTGTCTTCGGCAACAGAGTTGGGAAACACTGGTCTAGGCCTGCACAATAAATCATTTTTAAACTGAAAGAACTCATATTTGGCCTGTAAGTGCAGCTTCTGATAAAAGACACACACACACACACACACACACACACACACACACACACACAAATGCAGTCTTTTATATCTTTTTGACTACAAAAATGTATTGTCTTGGCCAGTGTTTCCCAATCCTGTTCCTGAAGGCACACCAACAGCACCCGTTTTCAACCTCTTCCTAATCAAACACACCTGAATCAACTCATCAGAGCATTAGAAGAAACTCCAAGAGCTAAAGTTAATGGGTCAGATAAGGGAGACATCCAAAATATGGACTGTTGATGCATCTCCAGGAACAGGGTTGGGAAACACTGGTTTACACCTGCATGATAAATAGTTTTTAAACCGAAAGACACTCGTATTTGGCCTTTAGGAGCTGCTTTAGATAAAACACACAAACACACACACACAAATGCAGTCTTTGCATCTTCCTGAATACAAATGTATAGTATAGGCCAGTGTTTCCCAACTCTGTTCCTTAAGGCACACCAACTGTACACATTTTCAACCTTTTCCTAATCAAACACACCTGAATCAACTCTTCAGAGCATTAGAAGAGACTACAAAAGCTGAAGTTGATGGGTCTGATAAGGGAGACATACATAATATGTACTGTTGGTGTGTCTCTGGGAACAGGGTTGGGAAACAAGAGTCTAGGTCAGCACGATTAATCGCTTTTAAACCGAAAAAACTCATATTTGACCTGTAAATCCTGCTGCAGATAAAACACACACACAAATTCAGTCTTTACATCTTCCCGAATACAAATGTATCATCTAGGCCAGTGTTTCCCAACCCTGTTCCTGAAGGCACACCAACAGTACACATTTCAACCTCTTCCTAATCAAACACGCCTGAATCAACTCATCAGAACATAATAAAACCTGAAGTTAATGGGTCAGATGAGAGAGACATCCAAAATATGTACTGCCGGTGTGCCTCCAGGAACAGGCTTGGGAACCACTGCATTAGACGCTATTTTTTTAATTGCTCATAATTCAAAGGTTCTCCTTTGTTTTTCCAGACCTACAGTCACGAGGTGTACTTTGACAGAGACACCATTATTCACACTGTCCAGGAGAAGAACAACAGCTTCTGTTGCCATGTTTATAAAATGAAGAGACCAGCTTCAGACCAACCATAATGAGCATGCTTCATATCATGTAGACCAGGGGCCTGTTTCAGTAAGGAGGTTCAAACAACTCAGAGTTTAAACTTGAACTCTGAGTTGATTTACCGAGAGATTAAAAACTCAGAGTTTTCGGTTTCAGAACAGCTGATCTGAGTTGGGTCAATCAACTTCGAGTAGACCAACTCAGAGTTAAGCGCGCACACCGTGACTTTAAAAAGGCATTATCAATGGAGCGCAGACATTAAGAGTGACTATGGCAATATCTTATAAAAGAGATCACCATTTCTTTCTCCAGCTGAACTTGATGTTCTCATGCAAAGTTATAGCAAATATGAGCGTATATATTTGAAAAGAAGCAACCATCAGTGAAGAAGAGACAGCGTGGGAAAACAGCTGCTCAAGTTAATGCCTAATTTAACTTTTTAAGTATTTAAATATTTAAGTATAATAAAATAAGTAATGTAATTTGTGACGTTTATAGATTTTTTTTGAAACTTTCTTTTATACATTTATTAGTTTTAAATGATTTAACAGTGCACTTGTGTGTCTGCCTTTTTTATTGATCAAGTGATAGGTTAATATAACATTTAGAAGGTAAGCAGTACTAAAAATAATTTTTAGAAAGAATAATAATCCCATTAATCTAGTTACAGTGCATGTCGAAGGTGAATTTAATTTAATTATTTATTTAAAAAAGATAAGCCATTTTCGTAGTTTTTCTGTGTGTGACTAAAATGTAGGCAATAGCTATGTTTCCATCCAAATATATTACATAAATTTATGTGCAAAACTGGATATTGCATAAAAGATGCGAATAAAATTCCATCCAACGAGTGAAAGAGAAAAAAATAGTCACTTCCTGATAAAACTGGCACCAAATATCAACAGTAAAAACAGACTTTACTGTGGTAGAAGAAGCTGCGTCAATTAATTCTTTATTTAGCCTAATTAATGTACTTGCCCCTCGATGTCAGAAGACAATGCTGAAACACAAGGAACACGTGGGGGCGTCTGAAGCCATGAGACACGGAGACTCTTGACACGCACCAGACGTTCTGAGGTAATTAATAATATACACTAATACTGAAACAGTTAAGGCATTTTAGAATGACTAAAACAATATTTAAGACATGTTACAGTGTGCTCAGCCTGCTGGTTTGTCCATTTACACACATTTTCATTATCATATGATCATGATCTTTTTTTAATGTACATACTGTAATTTGTTCAGTAAAAGTGTTTCCATCGTAGTTTATGCGCACATTTTCTATCAAATAAAAGTTTATCCTACTCAGTTATGCGCGTTTTTATGCATATTTTAAAAAGTTATTTGCATCATGACGTTTCTATCAATCGTTTTTATGCACATATCCAAAATGAGCTCTAAAATAGGTGGGTGGAAACGTAAGGCTAAGGCGAGAAATACCGCTTCATCTTAAAAAAAGGGGAGGAGACAGAGAGAAACTCTGAGTTTAGAGAATAAAACCTGCTTCTGACCAGGTTAGATTCACAGAGTAAGTTACCACGGTAACTGACTCTGAGTTAAAGTTACCTCTCTTTCAGAAACAGGCTTGACTTACCCTGCTTTCTCGAGTTTAACAAACCTGCCATTTTGAAACGGAAAACCTAGAGTTTCTCTCATTTCAGGGTTAAAATACTCTGAGTTTTCAGTTAACCTCCTTTCTGAAACAGGCCCCAGGTCCTGGAGGTCTGGTGTCCTGCAGATTTTAGCTTGCCTCAACACACCTGCATGGATGTTTCTAGAAAGCCTAGTAAGAGCTTGATTAGCTAGCCCAGGTGTGTCTGATTGGGGTTGGAACTAAACTTTGCAGGACACACAGGCCCAGGACCGAGTTTGGACATGCCTGATGTAGACAAAACAACGTAATAAAAGATGTCTGTTATAATGATGTCATGTTATAATGTAGATATTCTCCTATGTCGATGTTTGACAACTCGAGAGCAGAAACTATATATATTTTTGTATTATGAAGCATGAATCTTTCACACTGTCATTTGTATTGGAGAAATTGCTGATCAGCGAGCATTCATGCATTGACATCAATGACCTGACACGGTTCTGTTTACTAATTTATATCAGTATGCAAACATTAACTCGTAACTTTCTTAATAAAGACAGAATTTTGTGACAGATACTCTCTTGTCATGATTGTGAAACCAAGTTACGTTGTATAACACTGTGGTTGCTTACAAAACTGTCGAGGAAAAAAAAAAAAAAAGAAAAGCAGCCTGTGTTTCATTTAGTGAGCTGACAGACTTCATGAGTTGCCTACTTAGACAGCATGAGGTGTCATAAGTCTAAGCAGAGAGACATTTTGAACAAAGATTATATTTTAGCTAGAGATGTACAGTTGAAGTCAGAATTATTAGCCCCCTTGAATTATTAGCCCCCTGCTTATTTTTTCCCCAATTTCTGTTTAACGGAGAGCACATTTTTTTCAGCCCATTTCTAAACATAATAGTTTTAATAACTCATCTCTAATAACTGATTTATTTTCTCTTTGCCATGATGACAGTAAATAATATTTTACTTGATATTTTTCAAGACACTTCTATACAGCTTAAAGTGACATTTAAAGGCTTAACTAGGTTAATTAGGTTACCTAGGCAGGTTAGGGTAATTAGGCAAGTTATTGTATAACAGTGGTTTGTTCTGTAGATTATTGAGAAAAAAATATAGCTTAAAGGGGCTAATAATTTTGTCCCTAAAATTGTGTTTAAAAAATTAAAAACTGCTTTTATTCTAGCCGAAATAAAACAAATAAGACTTTCTCCAGAAGAAAAAATATTATCAGACATACTGTTAAAGTTTTCTTGCTCTGTTAAACATCATTTGGGAAATATTTAAAAACAAAGAAAAAAAAATGAAGGGGCTAATAATTCTGACTTCAACTGTATAAAGTACTAGAGACCCAGACTTAAGTAAAAGTACAAGTGCTCTATCAAAAAAAGACTTGAGTAGAAGTTGAAGTGCTCTTTAAGCACCACACTTAAGTGGAAGTACTAAAGTATTAAGTAGCTTATTTCAAAATTTACTACTCAAGTACTAAAAGTAAAAGTACAACTATTGTGTAATGTAGTTATTAAAGAAAGCAGGCAAAAGACATCATATTGGTTTATATTTATTTTAAATATATTTTTTGAGGTACGTGATTAGGCAGAAGGAAAAGAAACATGGCTTATGATTTATAAACAGTTGAAGGCAGAAATTTCAGCCCCCTTTGAATTTTTTTCATTTTTAAATATAATAATAAACAGAGCAAAGAAATTTCCCAGTATGTCTGATAATATTTTTTCTTCTGAAGAAAGTCGTATTTGTTTTATTTCAGCTAGAATAAAAGTAGTTTTTAACTTTTGAAACACCATTTTAAGGTTAATGTTATTAGCCCCTTTAAGCTTAATTTTTTTTTTCGATAGCCTACAGCAGTGGTTCTCAAACTTTTTTCCTAAAGTACCACCTCAGAAAAAAATAGTCTCTCCAAGTTCCATGGGCAGTACTGAAGTACAGTAGCGTAGTCATAGTAGGCCCAGTAAAGCAGCTACAACTCTTCACAGTTCAAAAACGTGGCAGATGAATTACTATTAATAAGAAAATTTATTAGTGTCAGCCATTTAAATATTATACTTAGTCTGAACATGAACACTGTACTGCGCTTATATGTAAAAAACAAATAAAAACAAAAAACATCACATTTAAATTAAAATGTGCTTTTAATAGTAAAAATGGCAGGTTCCTCTCAATGGTTTTTCCTTCACTTTCGTCAATTGGTGAAGTTTTGTCCTCGCCACAGGCTTGCTAGGTTTGGCTCGCATCGATGGATTTGCTCTTCTGTGTTTGGACTTTCAGTAGTGAAAGCAACTCAATTCTGAAAACTGGACTGACACTGTTTCCATCTATTATAATATTCTATGTTAAACTGCTTTGACACAATCTACATTGTAAAATTGTACAGAAATAAAGATTAATTTAATTTAATTGAGTATTTCTTGAAAAAGCCCTTCTTAATTTAATATTAAAACAAGAAAAATAACAATTTAACTAAATTCAAACTAAAATTAAACCAAAAAAAACAAGAATAGTTTGCTTGTTTTAAGGAAAAACTCACTTAATTTTGACTGATCCTATTCTCTGAAAAACGCTTCTTAATTCAAGATTATTTAAGATATTTGAACTATAGAAACAAATTTTTTTTTTGGATGATGCCAAGTATAAAAGTCAAACTCAAGATATTTATATACTTTATTAAAGGATTTTGCTTTCATATTTTGAGAACTTCCACTCCCCTGCTACTTATTTTTCTTTATTCATAATTTATTAGATTTTTTTATTGTATTTTTATTTATATATTCTTATATACAATTAAGTTGTCCCAAAAAAAACTGAAGAAGTGTGTTGTTTCAGCTCATTTTAAATAAGTAGTTTAAACAAACCACAAACATTTTGTAGATGTTATTAATGTGAAGGAAAAGATTGTGAATGTAAATCTCAGTGTCATTTTAAAGGTATTAATGCCTTTCTGTTCAAACGTTGTTAATTAAGAAAAGATGCCGCCCGCCCAGGCGCCATATTATGATTTGGGACACATCCCGTTGTTTGGGTGAGAAGTGAAAACGCGAGCCAGCCCCCAAACTGACGTGTCTTGTGTGTGTTTTCCTGCAGCGGGTCAGTCAGATGTAGAGTGTCATCTAGTGCACTTCAGAGCTCGAGGATGATGGAGGACTACCCGCAGTTCCTGCTGTTCTTCATTCTGGCGTCGGTGGTCGGGATTGTGTCGATCGCGGTCGCTTTATCCTGGGTTTTACACTACAGAGAAGGGCTCGGATGGGACGGAGGAGCGGCTGAGTTTAACTGGCACCCGCTGTTGATGGTTATAGGCTTTATTTTTCTTCAAGGAATCGGTAAGGAGTTGAGTGTTTGCATCTGTTGAGACAGTCTGAGGTTTCACATTCCTGAGTGTGTAATCAGGATTTAAAGCAACAGGTCACGTTTATGACCCACACAATTACATTACAGTTTTCAAAACATTTAAATAACTTAAGTAGCCCACCTTAATGTGTCGTAACGTTGCTTTTCTCATGATTTTGGGTGTGTTTTGAAAACGGACAGTATAATGATTTAAACTTCGAACAAGTGCGTTTTTTCGCAACAATAAACAAAGCAAAATAAAACTAAACTCGCATGAGGTTACTTTTAACGGAACGTTAAAAACTTTTTAAATACATTGAACGTCATTAGAAAAATGTTCCTTGTTTTCTTTTGGGTAAATGTTAGACTTGAATGCTTTGAATGTTGTGTTTGATTGGCGTCTAAACGCAACTTGGCTAATATGGAGCCAGATCAGTCTCAAAAATAAAACATTTACAAAATAAAGTTCATACATGCACGCACAATTCACATTAACAAAATCCACTTTGAAATTTAAAACATTAGTTTACAGGCTACATAACACACAATTTGTAAATTCACCAGTTAAAAATCTAATATTGCCAATTGATTTGGATTTGTGTATTTACGAATTGTTTTTAATTTACGAATTGGATTTGCATATTTATGAATATGATTTGTGTATTTATGAATCATGTTTTGAGTTTACAAATTGGATTTGTGTATTTTTGAATCGTGTTTTGAATTAGCGAATTGTATTTTTGTAGTTGCGAATCGTGTTTTCATTTGACAAATTGGATTTGTGTATTTTGAAATCATGTTTTGACATTTGTGTATTTACGAATTGTGTTTTCATTTAACGAATTGGATTTGTGTATTTTGGAATCGTGTTTTGAGTTTACGAATTGCATTTGTGTATTTATGAATCGTGTTTTGAATTAACGAATTGCATTTGTGTTTTTACGAATTGTGTTTTCATTTGACGAATTGGATTTGTGTATTTTTTGAATCGTGTTTTGAATTTATGAATTGCATTTGTCTATTTATGAATCGTGTTTTGAATTCAGGAATTGCATTTGTGTATTTACAAATCGTGTTTTAATTTGCTGAATAGGATTTTTGTATTTTTTAATCGTGCTTTGAGATTTGTGTATTTACGAATCGTGTTTTCATTTGATAAATTGGATTTGTGTATTTTAAAATCGTGTTTTGAGTTTACGAATTGGATTTGTGCATTTACTAATCGTGTTTCCATTTGACGAATTTGGATTTGTCTATTTTTGAATTGTGTTAAGAATTTACGAATTTCTATTGTTTATTTTTGAATTGTGTTTTGACATTCCGAGTTGTATTTTTTGCATTTTACTAATTTTGTTTTGATTTGATGATTTGGATTAGCATATTTTTGAATTGTGCTTTGAATTTATGAACTGAAAATGTGCATTTCTGAATTGTGCTTAATTATTGGATTTTGAATTGTAGTTGTATTCATTTTATTTTGTGAATGTATTATTTTTTTGAGACTCTAATCTGGCTCAATTGCTAAAGCTAGGCTATATTTAGACTGTCAGTAAAAATCGAATAGACATAAAAAAATAACCCAAAACTAGACTTTTGCTGATGTGCACCGATTAGACAGACTTCACGTGTGTCGGTATTCATTCCTGTCTAATTGATGTGTAGTCTTGTTTTGGGCTTTTCTTAGAATTTTCCCCATCTGCCTATAGGTAGCCTTGTTTTAGGCCAGCCATCTATGTTTAGACGTCTATTTAACTTCTTTTAAACACAAAAATACTTGCGGGGATGTAAGGATGAAAAATTACATGTTTAGTGGACATCCAGCTAACGATGACAACATTATGATGTGTCAGTATGACCGCATAATATTGAACACTGTATTAATGTTACTGAAAGAACATTTAAAAAAACACTGAGAGAACATTTCCAGAATGTTAGCGAAAGATCTGAGAATGCTCTTGGCATTGAGGTAAAGTGGGTTTTATATTGGCACATTCGTTCAGTGACAGCTTGTGACGCGCTCCTATTTTGTTTACCATGGTACTATCACATGACCTCAAAACAACATCAGCACTGTTTAATTGACTGCAAACAATCTTGTATGTTGATAGTCATTGGCTGCTAATATGATTTCCCTACTTAGAATTTCCAAAGAATACTTACTATATTATTAAGGAGAAATGTTAGTTTCTTGGGACATGTTTGTATTCGAGTATTTAAAACGTCATCGCCCCCCTCATGGCATTTGAATGCTCTTCACGTCTTTTTTTTCTTCCTCCTCAGCAATTGTAGTGTACAGACTGCCATGGACCTGGAGGTGCAGCAAGCAGATGATGAAGTTGATCCACGCAGGGCTGCATATTCTCGCCTTCATCTTGGCTGTGATTTCTGTGGTGGCTGTGTTTGATTTCCACAATGCCAAAAACATTCCCAACATGTACAGTCTTCACAGCTGGGTTGGTCTGGCTGCTGTCGTACTGTATCCATCACAGGTATGAGTTCACGGACACTGGTGTACATCTACACAGGGTCGTAGCAGGTGCTGTAAGTGAAGTTTTAGTTCTTACAGAGGTAAACTGAATGTTTGGCAGATTTGTCTAAATCAGCGGTGAATGAAGTACACATTTAAAATGCTGCTTGTTTAAACTACTTATTTAAAATAAGCTGAAATGACACAATTCTTAAGGTTTTTTGGGAACAACTTAATTGTTTTATGTTCAGTCCACTTAAATTTGTTAAGTTATTTCAACTTAATCTATTTGTGGCCAATAACCTATCGGGCCAGTGGTTCAGGATTTTACTTTTAATTGTTAAATAATTTTTTTTTTTAATTTCAAACTTTGAATTTGACTTTATTTTATTTAAATGACTACACATTATGTAGTTGTTTCTTATACTGTGAACAGACATGTACTGTGTGCAAGTCTGTATGTAAATGTCTTAGGCTCTCTTATTGCATTTAAACAGCTGAAAAAGTTGACATGTAAATCGTATAAAATGAATGAAGCTGTTTTATTGATACTGACAACGTTCAAATGACTTTAAGGACAAAAGCATATTTTGTGAGAGTCAGTTTCAGTTTAAAATAATATGAGAATGGACAATCCCAAATGTTAAATCGTCTCAACGCCAAAACCCTACTGAAAAAAACTGCTTAAACCAGCCTAGGCTGGTTGGCTGGTTTTAGCTGGTCGACCAGGCCGGTTTTAGAGGGGTTTTGGTAACTTCCAGGCTGGTTTCCAGCCATTTACAGCCTGGTCTTAGCTGGTCAAGCTGAGAGGTGACCAGGTAAAACCAGCTTGACCAGCCTAGCCAGGATGGGAGCCCAGCCAAAACCAGCTATGTCTAGCTTAAACCAGGCTGGTCAAGCTGGTTTTAGCTGGATTTAGCTGGTCATTTTATAGCCAGACCAGCGAAAAAACCAGGCTGGAAATGGCCGAAACCCCTCTAAAACCAGGCTGGTCAACCAGCTAAAACCAGCCAACCAGCCTAGGCTGGTTTAAGCTAGTTTTTTTAGCAGGGAACCCATATTTTGAGATCTTGACAGTCATATATGTGTCCCACGCTGCTATAAACACTATAAGGACACGTATATTTCACACAAAAAAAAGAAAATTGGTTGTTTTTGCGTTATTTTCTGCAAATTCGTTGCAAAAACCTTGCGGTTTGAAACAAATTTTTGAAGTTGCGTCACTGCGATTAGATTCTTGCTTGTAATCCAGCGTGGAGAGGGGGATAAGTTTGTTAAAAAAAAAAAAAAAAAAGAGGCCATGCAAAAATGAAGACCCAGGTGGTTTTAATATTACAGAATATGTTTTTCCACTATTCATAGGTTTTACACTGATGTAGATATTACAATTTTGAATTTAAAACAATTTACAAGTTACAAACTAAAATTAAGTAACAATTATTTATTTGATAACTGGAAAAGAATATGTGAACCTATCAGTTTACAATATACCCAATTTATTGGCATTATTGGTTATAATGGTCAGGAATGTTTGACCATTATTGCCTTTTTAGCTTATAAGTGGAGGACAGAAACTAGCCGGAAAAAAAAAAAAAAACGTCAGTGTATTTTTAAGTGTCCTTTTTTTTATTATTCTTGCCATAATAAAAATATAATTGTAGAGCAACCCATGTTCTCATTTGTATTTAACTTTTAATCAGTAGAACTGTCCAAGATATGAACAAAAACAAGTGATGCTTCAAAGTTTGATTAAAAAAAATCTTGAATGATTATAAAAATCTTTATAATTAATTATAAAAAACAATTAGTTTACAAATCTTCAATGATATTAATGATATGACGAAGTTGTGGAAACGTTCTACTGCTCTGTTTATCCGTCTGATTTTACTGTCTGTTTCTTTTAACCGCCCCCTGTCATTAAGAGAATATCTCAATGGCGGTCAAGTATAAAAGCCTCGTCCGTTTCGTGAGGTGCGCGATGCGGCGCCAGGCGAAAGTATAAATCAGCCTTAAGATGTTTGTTAGCTTTTTTTCTGTAGTTCAATGGTGCATCTAACCTACCTTTAGTACTGTTCAATTTAAATACATTCATTTTACCACTAATTTAGTCATTTTTTTTTTCATTTTCTCTTTGTGTATGCGTGTTTTTCATATTGTGATATAGGTCTTAAATTTAATACCTAATAGTCTTCAAAAGGTCTTAAAGTCTTAAATTTGGCATTATGATATCTGCAGGCTTGAACCATGCAGATTTTTTTGTAAAATATAAACAGATCTTTCAATATAATGTTAACGTATATTTTTACTGTTTTGAGTTTTTACTGCAAATGTCACATCCATAACTCTGGAATTGCTCTGTTTAAGAATGGTTAAAAGACCCCTGCTAATCGTCTACATATGTATTGGTATTTCAGATGTGTGTGTGTGTGTGTGTTGCATGTGATCGGTTGTGATGTAGCTCTTCTTTCTGGTGATTCAGATAGTGTTGGGGATCGCTGTGTATCTGATACCCGTCACCCCAGTGCGTGTGCGTGCAGCTCTTATGCCTTTGCACATCTACAGCGGCCTCTTCATCTTCATCAGTGTCATCGCCGCAGCTCTCATGGGCATCACTGAGAAACTCATATTTAGCCTGTAAGTGCTGCTTCAGATTAAAAACACACACACAAATACACTTCCTGACCACAAATGTGTTGTCCGTCATGTGTTTCAGGAAAAGTCCTGCTTATAAAGACTCTCCTCCTGAAGCCGTGTTGGTGAATGTTCTCGGGCTGCTTATTGCTGCATTCGGTGCACTTGTTGTCTGGATTGCTACTCGCTCCGCTTGGAAGAGGCCAAGAGAGGAAACGGCGCAAACGTTGTCCAATAACACCACAAGCCCAGAGGAGATCAAAGTGGGCACTGATATGACCACAACAAGCTGAATCCAACTTCGAGATAAGCAGATGTATTGGAAAGCAGAAGAGTCTGCGGTGTAAAGTTTGTTGATGCCAGTTAAAGGGTTATTTCACTCAAAAATGTCAACTCTGTTATTAATTACTCACAATCATGACGTTCCAGTCTCCTTGAGCCCTTCATTCATCTCAGTGATGGGAAGTTCGGATCATTTTACTGACTCGGATCTTTGAGTCTCGTTCATCGAGATGAACGAATCTTTTTTCGAGTCATTTCGTTCAATTTGCCAAAATATTATTAAAATGTTACGAATTGCTTCCAAACACATCTAAAACTAGCCCAAAAGGTTGATCACACCACAAATATGTCATAACTAGAATACTATAAGAAGGAGAAAAATAATAGTTCGAAGTTTACCTGCTGTTTCGTCTATGAAGGTATTGTTGTCTCTTTGCTCAGCTCACCTCTTCATGTCTTCAAATCTCAGTGGTTCGTTCACGTTACACTGACAGTCACATATAATCTTAACCAATGTGCACAGTCTGAGCTGATAGGAGCCATGATGATTAGTTCACCTTTCACGTCTTCTGGTTCTTGAGTCGTTCGTTCATCACGTGACAGAATGACTCAAACCCGAGGACTCGAGACATGAACGGATCAATTCTTTTTCTGGCTCTAAACGCATATGATTGGCCCGTGATGAACGAATGACTCAGACCCGATAGAGGACTCGAGGGAGGAATGGATCAATTCTTTTTCCGGCTCTAAACGCATATGATTGGCTTCTGCCTTTCCGCAATGAACGACTCAAAAGAATTTAATAAACGATACAGATGTGCGCATATGCGGATGAACGAATCACTCCCTGAGAGGACTCGTAGATCCCGAGTCATATTAAAGATTTGTTCAAAATGAACGAGTCGTTCATGAACGACCTATTATTAGTTCATCTTCAAAACGCAAGTTAGGATATTTTAGATGAATTCAGAGAGCTCCCTCATCCTCCGTAGACCGCAACAATCCAAAAAAGAAACCAAAAACATTTCTCGTGATTTGTGTGGTTCATTTTTTTGTACGCAAATACTTTTTCTCTTCCACATTAGGTCAGGGTGGTTGATTATTTGGCAGTATGGCATATTGCCATTAAAACGAATCACTCATATTGCCTGTGGTAAAAGCACACCTTAAATAATGAATTAAAGAGTGAAATGCACCTGCCATATGATGAATATTAGATATACCTAGGCATAGCTAAATAATACAAGTTGTAGTACACTACCTGACAAATGTCTTGTCGCCTCTCTAAGTTTAAGGAACAGCAAATAATAACTTCTAGTTGATCATTTGGTATCAGAAGTGGCTTATATGAAAGGCAAAGGCCTGTAGATTACACTTGTTTGACCAAAATAAAACATGATCATGCCTTGATTTATAATTCTGACTCTGCTTAGACTAAAGTCTTGTCACTGAACAGAAATAATGTCCAGTATAGAATATAAAGTCCTGCTGCAGTGGAGACAGAATGAATATTGTGTCTGACTCCATCATGAGCTTGGAGGACTGCATCCATACATCTCTGACATGACTCAAATCACTGATAAATAAAGTCATCTGGAATGAAGAAGAAAGCATTCTTGCAGGACTCGCAGAGTTCATCAAGAGTCTTTGGATTCATCTTCAATGCCTCTTCCTTCATCCTACCCCAGACATGCTCAATAATGTTCATATCTGGTGACTGGGCTGGCCAATCTTGTAGCAGCTTGACCTTCTTTGCTTTCAGGAGCTTTGAAGTGAAGGCTGAAGTAGGAGAAGGAGCGCTATCCTGCTGGAGAATTTGCCCTCTTTTGTGGTTTGTAAGGTAATGGACAGCACAAACGTCTTGATACCTCAGGCTGTT
Source organism: Danio rerio (assembly GCF_052040795.2). NCBI lineage: Eukaryota > Metazoa > Chordata > Actinopteri > Cypriniformes > Danionidae > Danio > Danio rerio. The sequence continues at coordinate 3,689,253 of NC_141029.1, read as the reverse complement.
GAAGTTGCAGATCTCACGCACGCCCCCATACTGAATGTAACCCCAAACCATGATTTTTCCTTCACCCGACGTGACTGATACCTGTGAGAATCTTGGGTCCATGCTGGTGCCAGTAGGTCTTCTGCAGTATTTGTGATGATTGGGATGCAGATCAACAGGTGATTCATCAGAAAAATTGACTCTGCCACTTTCCCAAATGATCAACTAGAAATTAAGTTATTATTTGTCCATCTTACAACTGGGATGGACGACAAGACTTTCAGTTACATGGAAACATGTATACCGTGAGCCTCAAACACCAGTTTCCATGTTCTCATGTAAATCCTGTGTGTAAAATTGGCTGCACCACCAGTTAGACTCTACTAAACAGGACTGCCGGTCTCGATATGAGCGAGTAGCACACACCTCAAGACGGCTCCTTAAAAAATCTTTGTCAGAACATCTTTTCAAAAATTGTGATTATTAATAAACTTATTGTCTCACATTCTAGAAACTATTAACCAACTTCAGGGTTTAATTTATCCAGTTTTCTAAATTTGACAACCAAATCTCAGAAAAGCCTGGACCCCAGGCCGTGAGTCTTCTAATGAGGAAGAAACGCCTGAAGAGGATGCTCCAGAGGCCGGCAGTTCAGTCATCCATAACGCGATATCTTTATTCCCTCAATCAAATCAGACAAGGAAACTATAGATTCCAACAATCAGATAAACATCATTGCATTTTCGGTTTATCACTACAGTCGTTTTTAGGTAAGAACTTAATATAAACAAAAAGAAATAAAATCTTGGATTTGTTCGGAAAAGATCAGATTTATAGTGTAAATGCAGTCTTTAATGTGTGAACCAAAAAACCTCTTTCAAATGAGACATTTCTCAAAACATCCTAATTTTTTATGGCGAACTCGCTTTAATTTGATCTCAGAGCAAACCAAAAAATCTCAAAAACATGTTAAAAGTTGAAGTTTGACTGAAATCTCTGCTGTCGATGGGCATTTCAAGCGGACGGCTCTATTTGCGCTGTAATCTCTGCTGTCTATACGAATATAGAAATGCATGAACCGTCCCTCAGTGCTGCTTTTTAAGATTACGATTTTGTAGATTTTTGTATTTGCACTATATTAATATTCAACACTGTTTACCTTAGGCTCAGTTAAAGTGTATTGCCTTTTTAGTCACAACTCGCTGTATATGTATATATCTATATATATATATATCTATTGAGATGGCTTTATTCTCTTATAGTATTGATGGGATGTAGAACGTACTGTAACATTTCTGTGAAAACATATCAAAACCAAGATTTGTATTAATATCGAAACTATTTAACATCTGATGAATGATTGTTTTATTAATGACTCAAAATCATTAAATATGTCAGCATATTTGTTTACTTTTGTTTTCTTCTTCTAAAGGTAGAAACAATACAACCGTTTAGAAAGCCAAATTAATGGATTGAATAATTATTCATTCATTCATTTTCTTTTCGGCTTAGTCCCTTTATTAATCTGGGGTCGCCACAGTGGAATGAACCACCAACTAATGTTTCCAGCAATCATACACGCTCATTCACTACGAACAATTTAGCCTACCCAATTCACCTATAGCTGATGTGTTTGGACTGTGGGGGAAACCAGAACTCCCGAAGGAAACTCACGTAAACACAGGGAGAACATGCAAACTCCACACAGAAATGCCAACTGACCCAGCCGAGGCTCGAACCAGCGACCTTCTTGCTCAGGCAACAGCACTACCTAATGCATCACCAAGTGTGATTATAAAAAATAAAATGTATACAATTTTACCAATAGAAGTTACATTCACAGGCTGCTGCAACACAACTGTGTTTCAGCCACTTACAAATGTGATTTTTGCATAATAGATCCCCTTTCAGTTGCATGTGTAAGTCAAAATTATAATTTCTTTTTAATGCAAAAAAAAACAACAACATTAGAATATTAAGTAAATTAAGTAACTATCATGTTCCATGGAGACATTTTGTATTTTTCCCACCAGAAATATATTAAAGCTCTACATAACGTATATTGCTAAGAGCTTAAATTGGACCATTTTTAATCGATTTTCGATGTATTTGTGTTTTCTTTTTTAACCTTCTGATTTTAAACAGTTGTTTCTCGGCCAAATAATGTCATCAACAGAAATCATATTTATTCACATGATGTATGAATCTCAAGTTCATTCACTTTCTTTTCGGCTTAGTCTCTTTATTAATCTGGGGTTGCCACAGTGGAATGAACCCCCAATTTATCCAGCAGGTTTTACGCAGCGGATGCCCTTCCAGCTGCAACCCATCTCTGGGAAACATTCATACACACTCATTCACACTCATACACTACAGGTACCCAATTCACCTGTACCGCATGTCTTTGAACAGAGGGGGAAACCGGAGCACCTGGAGGAAACCCAAGTGAACGTGAGGAGAACATGCAAACTCCACACAGAAACATCAACTGAGCCAGCCAAGGCTGGAACCAGCTACCTTCATGCTGTGAGGCGACAGCACTACCTACTGTGCGTCTCCCTGAATCTCAAGTTTTCTCACCATTTTTTTCAGTAGTAATTCATTGACTGGTTTATTGTCTTCTTTCCCTCCAGCGTTTCAGCTGACCTCAAAACATGAAATCTGATTTTACAGTTTAAAAAAAAGACATGAAAAATAATCTTTGGGCAGTTCATGCACAGTAGACGTCTTAGTATAAAATTACAAGAAAAAATACAAATAAATAAACTGCACTGTGAAATATTTACAATCAAGACAATATAGTCCTGGCAAATCTCATGCGTCCTCCAAAAATATACAAACACTTTTGAAGGGGTGCGAAACGTAAAATATCCAGAGGTCACCAGTCAGTCTTTAGCCATCCAGAAACACAAGGACGTGTAAAGGCATCTTGAGTAACACATTTGACTTGTTCAACAGCGGGTTGAACTTCCTCCGTTCAAAACTACACAAGTCCAAATTGTCTGCAGCAGACGCCAACAGTCCAGCCTGATCTAACGAGGAAACGCAAGTATTTTACGTTATTTCACTTTAGTGGCTAATTCATATGAAATCGTCCAATTTCAGTCTTACAATAATGTACGATTTTTAAAAGGAGGCGTGGCACCAAATCCCGCCCCTGAACCCAACCATCACTGAGTAAATCATACTAAAATGTACGAATATGATCGTACGAATTCCTACGAATTAGCCACTAAATCACAAAGTTACGAATTGGCACGGGATAGCATTGGACAGTCTCATGAGTAGCTCTCGTTCTCATCCCACGTGGTCATCCACTGCTTCTTCTCAAAGGGATCTAACATGACCTTCCCGTCCTTCAAGAGGCGCGTCTCCTTACGAATCCTCACCGCGTGATATTTGGGAACGCTGTCCTCGTATTTGGAGCGTTTGAAAAACCCACACTGGCAAAGAAAAAAAAACAGAAACACATGTTAAAGTTTAAGAACGTTTTGAAATCAGTCAGCGTTAAATGTTAAGTGTTCCAGTCCACTTCTTTTGCGAAAATACAAACTCTCCCGGAGTTAAACTCTTGAGTTTGACCATTTTTGATTCCATTAAAACCAATCTACGTGTCTGGCTGGGAGCACTTTTATCTTAGCATAGATCATTGAATCGGATTAGACCATTAGCATCTCACTCAAAAATGACCAAAGAGTTTTGATCATTTTCTTATATAAAGCTTGACTCTACTGTGGACTAAGACCAGCATAAACTAACTAGATGCTACTTTCAAGGCCAATATTGCTAGGAACTATACGCTCATACTGGCGTAATATTCAGGGTGCAAATTACAGGGGGGTTTGGGAGGGATTGACCCCCCTAATTAATGCTTGATCCCCCTGAAGGCGGTCAGCCCTTTAATATTGAGAAGTCGTTTTCTTTGATCTGTATTTTATTTAATACTATTAATAATTAAAATAATAGATGGAGGTGAAGGTCGCTGGTTCGAGCCTCAGCTGGCATTTCTGTGTGGAGTTTGCATGTTCTCCCCGTGTTGGTGTGGGTTTCCTCTTGTTGCTCCAGTTTCCCCCACAGTCCAAACACATGGGGGAAGGACTAAGGGGTAGAATTGGAATTGGGCCTAAATATCACTGAAAACCTAAATAGATTTTATTAATGAATTAAATGTAATTTAAATAAATACATATATTTAATTAACTGAATCGTGTTTTACACAAACTAACAGTACAATGTATGATTTGCACCTTGATAATATTCAAGGAACTTTGCTGCTGTGCCATTGACTAAAGCAGGCACAATGATAGCAAGCAGTTACTCAATAGCCGCGTTTCCACTATTGCGTCTAAACGAGTTTGCCTGGGCCAGTCGCGTTTCCACTGTCCCTTCTGGGGCCTGATCGGGCCAAAGTGGGGCTTCTTTAGGGCCAGCAGCTGACTTTTTTCAGCCTGCTGAATACCCGGGTCATCCCTCTGTTAGTAGTCAGACCACTCGATCCACGATGCCAACAGTCGGTAAATGAGTAAACAAATATAATGAATGAAAAAAAACAAAGGCCTGTGCGTATAGACTCATAATGTAAAGCTGTACAGTACCCTGTCGTTTGTTTGTTTCGGTTGTCTCCATTTTAATCATTACATAATGATGCAGTGATGTGCCTTTTCTGCCTGCCTGATTCCCGCTGAAATAGGCGGGTTGCGTGATGTTTGATTTAGGGGGTGTTCTGGGGTGGGGTTTGCGTGTGGGCACTGTGAGCTACTAGCCTGTCTGTCACGATCACCAGCGATCCAGGCTGTGCAGTTTAACACACAGTATTGCATAGAACTACAAATCCACCAATAAATGGACTACAGGATCCAGTCATGCACCACTTACACACCTGGCCTAGATCCCCATGATTGCAGACTGACACAGCTGAAGCTACTCATGAACTGATTACTAGGACTATTTATACAGCACACACACACACACACTTCAGTGCTGAGTCTTGTTTACTGTTTTTGTGACATTACAACGAGTTTCCTTTGTCTTGCTTTGATGTGTTTTGACCCTTGCATTGTTTGTCTGTTGATTCCGTCCTGCTGCCTGCCTTTTGACCATCTGCCTGTTAATTGACCACGACCCTGGATTGCCTGTATACATCTGTTTGCTCCTGTGTTGACTGTTGCTTGCCTAACCCTCCTGCTAATAAACCTGCTTTGGATCATCACACCTGTTGTCAGCGCCACTTTACATTACACCGAAAGTGGAAACACGACATGATTACGGCCTCACTGCTCAAGCTCCCGGACTATTGGCACGGCCCGGCCTAATAAAAGCCCTGGCTTACTCTGGCCCGACAGTGGAAATGCGGTTATTGGGTAAAATTTCCAGGTGCAGCGTAATATCATTGCGCCTACTTCAGCCAATGGTATAGCAACAAAGTTCATTTCTGTCGATCTTAGCACACAATGTAAACAGAAAAGTCGAGCTCCAAATAAGAAAAGTATTGAATATTCCTTGATGCTAATGGTCTAATCTAATTCCATGATCTATGCTAAGCTAAGCTAAAAGTGCTCCTGTCAGACCCAGACATGGGCTGCATGGATTTAAAATCTGTTTAACTCTATGAGAATTATATAATGAGTCTGCTCTCATAAAAAGTGGAGTGTTTCTTTTAAAATATGCTTTGATTAACAGTGAGAGACGGGACATGCTTGACAAAACAGTACACATTAAAGCACACCCAATCAACATGATACAAAACAGAGCAGCGCTTCACACGCACGCTGGGAAAGCATGTGTCTTTTGTTCTTCCTTTTGTCAAAGCACAGGATGAGTTAGTGAGTTAGGCCACACGTCATGCAGACACAGATCTGCTGTAGCGACTGGTCTTTTTACCATGGTAAGGAGAGCTAGGCCTCAGTAGACAGTTTGTCTGAGGGCTGAGCGTGAATCTCAGCTTTGTGAAATGCGGCGTCGTACTCGTCCTTCTGCGCCCGCTTGAAGAAACCGCACTACAGAGGGGGCAAATTCAGGGGTCATTGCAAAACATGTCATGTGGAGGGTCCTGCACTGTAAAAAATGCTGGGTTCCACACAATTCCTTCATGCTGTCCCAACACAAATCGATTAAGTTACTTAATTGTTTTATGTTCAATCCACTTATATTTGTAAAAACAGCTGAGTTGTTCCCCAAAGAAATCCTCAAGAAATGTGTTGATTCAGCTCATTTTAAATACAGCGGGGGAAATAAGTATTGTACACATCATGTTTTTTTTCCAGGGAGTAATATTTCTAAAGGAGCTGTTGACATGAAATTGAACCAGATTTTGGTAAAAACTTAAACATTCATTCATTCATTTTCTTGTCAGCTTAGTCCCTTTATTAATCCGGGGTCGCCACAGTGGAATGAACTGCCAACTTATTTAGCAAGTTTTTACGCAGCGGATGCCCTTCCAGCTGCAACCCATCTCTGGGAAAAAAACTCAAAACAATACAAACATAAAAACAAAACAAAATAAATCTGATAAATGAGTTCTGCGTAATAACAATGAAAAGGACAGAAGGAGAAAGTGCTGAAATACTGAAATGTATTTAATACTTCATATAAAAGGCTTGTTTGGTGACGGCAGCTTAAAGACGCCTCTGATATGGAGAGTGAAGTTACATGCTTTGCTCAGTTGTGAGTTTGTCAGACTTCAACAGAATGTCAAGGTCTTGATGGTTCTGTGGGTCTTGTCTATCAAATCTGAGCTTTATTTTGTATTTTCTTTCGGATTCGCATCAGGTGATTGGCTGGGCCATTCTACAGCTTGATTTTCTTTCTCTGAAGGCATTTGAGAGATTGCTTGGCTGTGTTTTGGATCGTTAGCTATGTTTCCATCCAAAGATGCGAATTAAAATTATGCGCAAAACTGGAATATCGTATAAAAGACGTGCGAATAAAGCAGTGAAGTAGTCAAAGAGAACAAAATCGTCACTTCCTGATGAACTGGCCTGATGAAATATCAAAAGGAAAAACCGTGATTTGCTAGGGTAGGAGAAGCTCCGTGTATTTTTTCTTTATTTATTAAATGACTTGCGCCTTAGAAGACAGTATTAAGACTTGTATAACCTCGCCGTTCCTACAACCACCCAACCCGCTCCAAGCTGGTATCGAACAGGCGACCTTCCGCAAGGGAGTCGGGTGCTCTACCAAGGAGGCTTAAGGCCATGGTCTGTAGCGTCTGTCGCTAGAGCACCTTTAGAGGACAGAGGAGTGAGGTTTACCTGCACAGCACTTACTAGCTGGCCTCTGCTACACTCGCCCCTTAAACGAATCGGTATCGAACCGACGACCTTCCGCATGGGAGTCGGTTGCTCTACCAAGGAGGCTAAAGGAGTGAGATTTACCTGCACAGCACTTACTAGCTGGCCTCTGCTACACATGCAATAAACGTACGGTGGCATTTAAAGTTGTGAGGCATGGAGCGCAGACGCTCTTTACTACTCTGGAGATAATGAATAATATATACTGAAATGGTTAAGCGGTTTTAGATTGACCAAAATAACGTTTTAGATGCTTTACACTGTGGTCAGCCGCTTGATTTGTCCATTCACACTCATTTTTACCATCACTTGATCTCTTATAGTAAAATCACACGGCTTGTTTAATGCGCATACTGGAATTTGTTCAGTAAAACTGTTTCCATAATAGTTTATGCAGATCTTTTCTTTTCAAATAAAAAGTTTATCCTACTCAGTATTTTATGCGCATTTTCAAAATAAGTGGATGGAAACGTAGCTAATGTCTTGCTGAAATGTCCAACCTGGTTTCATCTTCATCCTCCTGCTAATGTAAATGTTGAACTAAAGCAGCTGATATTAATTTACACTGAGGAAGGGCAGAGGGTTGCTGAAGAACTACTGGGAGATTTCAGCTGCTGTCTGGGCTTTCCATGACCTCCCTTTCTCCATGTGTTCAATACTTTTTTCCCTGTGTCATTTAATTTTTATTACACATAACTTAATTTGTAAACTAATTAATCTAGCTTTCTTTGAATATATGGATATTTTTGGTTCCTATCAACGTCTGGTGAAAATTTCAAGTCAACGTCCCCTTTAGAAACATGTTTTCTTAGAAAAATAGTGACATGTTCAATACTTATTTTTTCCACTGTATGTAGTGCAAAAATCATTTTTGACTCTACTAGGGCTGCACGATATATAATTTCAGCATCAATATTGCAAAGTGCCAATCCGCAATAGTCACATCACAGAATATGCAATATCAGTAATGCTTTGTTTTAAGGCCTATGACGCAGCTCAGAAATCCACAGATTTTTACAACCATTTAGTCTATTTGTTTATTATCTATTTATTGTAAATGTGTGTACATTTATATTTATTTAGTTTTTAAATATTTTTTTGTAAACTAAATTGTCCATAGTGTAAGAGTGTGAGAGTGTATGGGTGTTTCCCAGTACAGGGTTGCAGCTGGAAGGGCATCCGCTGCGTAAAACATATAGTGGAAGAGTTGGTGGTTCATTCTGTTGTGACAACCCCTGATAAATAAGGGACTAAGCCAAATAATTGAATTAATAAATAATCTAATTCTGCGATGTGACTATTGTGGATACACACATTGCGATATCGATGCTCTACCGCAGTGCACTCTAAAACAAATGCTGATTGCTGCTGTTTTGAGTCTTAAGTATGCACCAACCTTACCGTTGGGTTAAAGTGTAATTTACATTTAATTATCAACACGAATCCAACATTGTGTTCGTCCATATTGAACTCAACAGTGGGTTAAGTGTAGAGAACAAAAATACCAGGAAACTCAAAGGCCACCATCATCGTTTAGTAAGCAACACTGTTCAGAACATCTTAAATAAAACGTATAAGTTTGAAGGGTGAGGAAATGATGGAACCTATCCACTTAAGTAACTCTCAGCCACATATATGATCTTGCTGGGTAAGGTTTACTACATTTTTACATGCACGAGTGCTGAATTTACCTTCCAGAGTAGCAGAACTAAGAGAGCCAGCATTAGGATTCCAGCTAACACAGCCACTAGAATGATCCACCACGGCACTCCTCCAAACGGAGTCGCTGTCGTCTCCGGGAACACCGTCAACCTCACCTGCGCATGAAAATTAGTCGTTTAATTTAAGTTTTTGACTCTTCTAAATCATAGAAATACCACAATATGTTTGCAGATATGTACGTAACATGCTAAGTGAAAGTACTTTTTTTCAGTTTATCTTAAAAGCAATGCTAAAGTCAGTTTTTCTGCTTTGAAAATGTGCGTTTAGTATCAGAATGTCTGTCTTTGTTTCGGTCTCTCTAACCAGCCCACTGCCAGTTTACTCAATTATATTTCAGCATCCTAGGTTGCCTTGGTGGAAAACACACTAGCTGCGTCCCAAATGGCACACTATACACTATGCACTCATGCACTATGTACTTATGCACTTCCACACTCAACAGGATAGTATATGTATGTAGTGTCGTCCCAAATGGCGCACTAATGTTTTTTTACTAAGTGGAAATTCAAACCGTTTCCCTGATGACGTTTGACGGTTGCCAAATCAGTGAAATAAACGACCGAATTATCAGATAATACCTGCCGTGAGTATAACCGCATTTACCATCGGGAGGCGCTATAATCACTCTCGTAGGAGAATATTGCTTTAACCATCCAAAATAAATAAAGTTATCCAACATGTGCGCCGGATAGCTCCGCCCCTTCCGCTACATAAGCAAACCTGTGGTCATTGAGTGCGTGAAGTGTCCATCATTACACACTTCATTTTACTGGCTGAATGAGTGCATCATCCGGGTAATTAAAGTGCACTTATTATTTTTAGAGTTTTCAGTGTGAACACACTACTTACACTATTTATACTACAAAATGACGTAGAATAGTGCATAAGAATGCGATTTGGGACGCAGCTACTGTATTTCATTTTAGTCTTGAAAGCTGTCTTAATGTTTGCAGCTGCGGCCGAAAACGCGAGCTCTAGCGGACAGTAGCAGTCTCCGAACTGAGACGCGGATTCAGAGTTATAAAAATCCCCATGAGGTGGTCTTTAATTAGCAAGAAGTATAAATATTACAAATGTAAACATTAGCTAATATTAGCATCTTACATTAGATGCTAACATTAGCATCTTACATTGTAACACCAAGTTTAGCAACACAAAACATTCAATGATCCAACCAATTACCCAAAGGACAGTATCAAGCCCCGTTCTACTTTTTTTCTAATTTCAGAAGCAGTTTCATGTCAGAATAAGATTAAATAAAAGTACTATCACAACTTCTGTTTCATGCTGACTTCAAACACTGTAGATTTAAATTTACATATTTGTAAGATGCTTTTATACACAGCTTAATTTTACATTGACTTATCCAATAGCACTGAAGCTAAACATTTTTATCAGTTCTTGTTTTCCCTGGGAATCAAACACACAGCGCTGGAGCAAGCTGAACTGCCGCTCTAGGCAGAGGACAATCACGCCGCCCTCAACCCCAATGTGAAAACGCAAGTGACCGGTTATGAAAATTAAGTGAGGTGTCGCGGACCTCTATTCTGCCGCAACATGCGCGGATATAATTGAGGACGCACGAGTGTCGCGGACCTCTATTCTGCTGCTCTATGTGCAGATATAACTTCACGCGACTGCTGATGGAGGTGTCGCTGATGCCGCCCTCTCTATTCTGTCGCCTATGTGTGAATATAACTGAGGACGCGGGTGGTGAGGGAGGTGTTGCGGACATAACTGAGGACTCGGGTAAGGGAGGTGTCGTGACGCTGCCCTCTCTATACTAAGGCGCCTAGGCGGCCGCCTAGGTCGCCTCTATGGACGCGCCGGCCCTGCAAACACATAAGCTTGGTTTCACTAATACCGTGCTCACAACCAGTCACAACAGAATGGGCTAATTATTTGACCAATCAAAGCAGACTCTCAGAAGGGTGGGATTTAGAAAGGCTGGATTCTTATGGTGTGTTCACACCAGACGCAAATGAAGTGTCAAGTGCAGGTGATTTACATGTAAAGTCCATGCAAAGAGGCAAATATACATCCTAAATGAGGTAGCGTGAATAGAGCTTTTTGTGCCTTGAAAAATTGAGTTGGAAAATCTGAACTTTATCAGGCATTCGTGACACGTTAACCAATCAGAAGCTTGCTCTTGTAGGGGCATGATTATGATGTAGCGCCTGTTGTTGTTGTCCCGATGGAAAATCCTCCTGTCGACACCAGACAACAGCTCATCAAACTGGGCTGGGCTCAGTCAGAAGCACCACTGAAAGCTTCTATCATCCAGGTACAGTTTCTGGAGGAGTTGATGAACTCACAGAGCTGGGTGCACCTCTGAAAGGATCTAGTGGACTCAGACACGACGGCAAACGAATCTGTTTATAAGCCTTCCTAAAGCGCAGCTACGCTCTCAATCAAATCCATGTCATGCATTTAGCAACGAAACTAGGGCCACTAACAGAAGGCAGAAACCCTGCCCATGATGCCCAGCCCACAGCAGACAGAAGCCCTGCCCATTATGCGAATCCGTGTCTATTGTGAAGTGAATTTCATGAGCAAATTTGATGCGCGAATGACGCGAGGAAACTCAAAATGTTCGTGCATCTATTTATGTGTGAATAGGGCAATTTATTTATGCAAGACGCATCTGGTGTGAACACAGGATTAATGCAACTATTTTATGAATTTGTTTCTTCTGTTGAACACAAAACAAGATATTGAGAATAACAAGATATTAAGAATCCTGGTCAATAAGCAGCCGTTGACATCTATGGTAAGGACAAAAAATACTATTAAAGTCATTGGCTGTTTTTCCTTCAGTATATATTGTGTTCAACAGAAGAAAGAAACATGTTTGGATGAGCAAATGATGACAGACTTTTCATTTTTTGGAAACCAAGTTACCTGAGTTTCAGGATTTTTCAGGACGATATTCTTGGCAGAAACATCAAGACTTATGGAGGCTTTCACTATGATATCAAGGTAATTGTAGGATGCAAAATCCTGTTTTAAAGAGAAAGACAAGACATTATTTTAACAATCAGACAAAAGTTCTTTCAAGAGTACAAAAATGAGCTCTCTTCATTGTCCAAACCTCAAGGAAAGTGGAGTTCCACAGGCGGGATTTCAAGACGATGACCGCAGTACTGTCCAGGCCCTGTAGAGGGCACTTAATCTCCACACATCTGGCATCCCCACTGCAAGACTGTAAAAATGATGCTAAAGTTCATTTCAAGAAGCTGATTGGGTGCTATCGTTCTTAAAAATGAACATTCAATACAGATATAGATTAAATAAATCTCAGTACCAGGATCTTATGTTTGCGTTTGTCAGTGAAAAGGGATATTTTATTCCCCTCAGACGGTCTTCTCTCCTCCAGCTCCCGCTTTTTCCTGATTGACGAATCCTGAAAGTGTCACAGGTCTCATTTTTAGCATGTTTTAGCAAGATAGGTTTCTTAAAAATGACAATTAATGCTCTTAATAGAACACTCTTTAGTCAAAACTCTGCTCAGATTTGAGGGAGATGCTAATGGTCTACTTCAAGTCAATGACCTATGCTAAGCTAAAAGTGATACAATCAATTCTCAAAGGACAACATCAAGCTCCACCCAACATTTTTGACTAATTTAACTCAGATATTCACAATACGTCACAATAAATAGAAAAGGTACTATTTCAGCTGAACGATAACACTGTAGATTTACATATTTGGTAGATGCTTTTATGTAAAATAGCATTAAAGCTACACATAACGGTTCTTGTTTTCAAGACACACATGCTTGGCTTCACTAATGCCATGCTCACAACCAATCACAACAAATTATCTGACCAATCATAGCAGACTCTCAGAAGGGCGGGATTTAAAAGGCTGGATTCTTAAAGCAGACTGTTATTGTAGGAGATATCCGAAACAAAATAAGTAAAACTTTGAAACAGCATATTAAGAGGCAGCTGAAAAAAACAGCTTAAACAAGCCTAAGGTGGTTGACTGGTTTTAGCTGGTCAACCAGTGTAGTTTTTATAGGGGTTTTGGCCATTTCCAAACAGGTTTCCAGCCATTTCCAGCCTGGTCTTAGCTGGAGATGACCAACTAAAACCAGCTTGAACAGTCTGGGCAGACCGGGAGCCCAGCCAAAACCAGCTATGTCCAGCTAAAACCAGGCTGGTCAAGCTTGTTTTAGCAGGTCATTTTCCAGTCTGACCAGCTAAGACCAGGCTGGAAATGGCTGGAAACTAGGCTGGAAATGGCTGACTGGCCTAGACTGGTTTAAGCTGATTTTTTCAGCAGGTTTGTATAAATTTAAAGACAAATGTATTAGCGCTTCTACGAAATGTTTACTATTTTTACTAATATTTCCTAAAATGTACACATTTTTACACACTAATTTATAATAACTAATACTACTACTACTAATAATAATAATAACTAATTATAATAATAATTTATTTTGTCATGACAGTACACAATATTTTACAAAGTTATATTGTAAGATGCTAGTAATAAGCTTAAAGTGTATTTTAAAGGCTAAATTAGTTACTAGGCAGGTTAGGCAAGTCATTGGACAACAGTGTTTGGTTCTTTAGCCAATCGGAAAACATCATTTCTTAAAGGTCTAATAATATTGACCTTAACTTAATTTTTCCAGAATTAAACCTTAAAAGGGAATACTGTTAATAAAATGCCCTTGCTTTGTTGAACAGCACTTGGGAAAATATTTTAAAAGAATGAAAATTTCACAATAATTTGATCACAATAATTAAAATTTCACAATAATTACTTCAACTGTAATTCAACTGTAAAAAAACAATGGCCGAGAACATGCAAACTAGGATTTATCTGGTACCTCTCTAAGCTTTAGAGGGTTAATCTCTCTCTCGGGTGAACAGGTCACCAACTGCAGGTCTCTGGTGTTGATCTTCATCAGATACAGCAGCCATTTCCCCACAGAACTTTCTTTGGGCCACTGGATGTTTAGCGAAGCGGTTCCAAAAGACTTCAGAGGCTTTCCTAAATTAATCACCTGCGAAAAAGATAAAAATCAGATTTAAAAAAACAACTAAAGTGATTTCTAAAAAGGCATATTGAAAATGTTTGTAGCATTTACTCTGAATTCATATTCAATCAAGCTGCCGACTTCCTCCTCCTTCTTCATAGCGCTCATGCCTTTGACTTCACCTCCAAAATAGACCTGAGAGGGCTTGGCAACCCTGATAAACCAGAAGAAAACACAGCAATCAGATACAAACATGAGTGATTGAATGTAACACAGCCTTTAAAATACATTTGATTGCAGTTTTTAGTGAAATAAACGCTGCATGGCTGTTTGTGACTGTGTGGCGCCATCTTGTGACTGAATAAATGTAGGTTAGTGTATGCTCCATTCAGCCGTTTCCATTTCTGTCAGCTTTGCCTTTAATTAAAGATTTAATAATCTATTACACCTCAGAACAATTTTTTGAGTGTAATATGTACATTGTGTGGCAAGTTTCAGTGTAATAGGCAGGATAAAGCCCATGCAGGTGTTTTTTTTTTGCAGAAAAAAGGGCTTTGCTTCATGTTGGGCTGCCGATAAGCCTGTCGGGCTTTATTCTGCAATAGCACCTGCCTTGATATATTTGATCCCTTACCTAAAGGATTTTTTTCATGCAGTTCTTTGCACAACACCAAATAAACATAAAAACGTTTCAAGCATGGCCAGTTTGCTCAGTAGCTCATCTGGTACGGTTGTTGAGTGCGATGAAGCAGTTCTGTTTCTAGGCATAGGCGAATTAGGTAGCCAATTTTTTGAAGAGGATGCAAATAATTCAGCTAAAATTCTGTCTGTAAGTGCAAACCCTCTAGTTTGACACCTACATGCTAGATAGAGCAGGGCTTGAACTAGCTTTACCCCTGAAGAACCCTAAAGGCTGAAACAGTGTTATTGTATGATAGTGAACATTAATATTCTCACCTTAGGTGCAAAGAATTCTAGAAACGACCCTGCGGTGAAGCAAGCTTCCACATAAAAACAATGTTAAATTAAGTTAAAGCTACATGGGTTTGCTTTTGAAAACACTATTGGTTGGGTTTAGGGAAGGGTTTAGGTCAGTGGTTTGATCGGTGATCTGTATGACAAGCTCTGCATTCTCTTGGACATGCACAAGAAGGATGTGTATCTAAAATGTACAATAGAGTAAACACTAAGTGATGTATTTCAGCTTCGCAAAAATGTACACAGCGCCCTCTAGTGGATTTGTTATCAGTAACATTAAATGAAAAGTTACCAGAGTAACGTATTTAATGTTTCGCAAAAATGTAGGCTGAGACAGAGACTTCCAATAAGCCTGGGGTTTGGGACTTTTTATCTTTCTTCTGTTGAACACTGTATTATAGAAGTCAATGTTTTTTTTCCAGCATTCTTCAGTATGTCTTCCTTTGTGTTCAAGAGACGAAATCAAACAGTTTTGGAACAAGTGAAAGGTGAGTAAATAATAAAAAATATGTAATTTTTGGGTGAACTATCCCATTAAATCTTTTATTTCTGTTACATCTGAGAAACAGACGCTTGTAAGTCTCCTCTTAAGATCTCAAAAATATCTCAAAACTGCTTCGATTTTTCCAAGACACCCAAAAGGTGTGAAATAAAGTGATGATACGCACCCTTGTACAGACAGAAGCAGTTCAATCACCACTTTGGCTTTGGCCTTCACTTTGCTCAGACCCTCCTGCGAACTCGTTCTAGGCGACAGCAATAATTTCAAGATACATTCATCATACTTAAACAAGCTTTCTGGTGACGTTGACACTAATATATCAAACATATTAAAATCAAGTGTTTTTAGACATACGTTTCCAGCTGAAGATCAATCTCGACTTCTTTGGTCTCGAGTGAGATCTTGCCTGTGCTCAGTATGATGTAGAATGTTACCTACAAAAAAAACCCAACTTTATTAAATTGTTATTGCTGGAAATTAAAATAATAAGGGCATATTTAAAGGTTTACTGACCTCTGAATCCCGTTTAAAAGGGTTTCCCAGTTCACAGTCTGCCAGGGAACCATTCTGATTGGCTGCACAGATCACATGTTTGTCCTACAGGATAAAAAAGGTGGATTGTCGGTTAGTTGTACTGCTGGGTTACTCTTAGGGCCTACTCACACTATGCCATCCGTACCGTGCCCAGGCCCGTTTCCCGGATCGTTTGAGAAGTGTAAGTGCGCTGAATCGGGCTCAAGCACGGTTCACTTGGCCGGCCCTGGCCCGGTTGGAAGAGGTGTGCCTGGCGTGGTACGCTTGTGTGCGAGTGCAAAACGCGCCAAAGCCCGAAACTGAAAGCGAGACGTGACATTTAAGGGTCTGTTTCATCTGGATTTATTAATCATTCTTACTGTTCAGTGAACGCAAACTGCCGTGGTTTATTAAAGACGAGAACTCCTCACTGCACGACAGCTGCGCGCCTTCAGCAGACCTCCTCATTCCTGCAGCAGCAGCACGAGGGCTTTATGATTGTTTTTGAGCGCTAAAAGTGGCGCATCTGTTCGGCAAAATATCTGACTGCGTGTCCCCGCATCCCTAAGGACTGTTTGGTGAAATTTTTGACTGCATGTCACTGCATATCAAACGATTGAAACGATATAAATAGAGAAATCTCCACTGTGCTGCTGAGTGAGAGAGCGCTTCTCACTGAACAGCGCAGCAGCAATGACGTAAGCGTGCCGAGGCCCGATTGTGGTGTGAGTGCGGGCCGTCGGGGGAGACGGGAGGAGGGACAAGCGTGCTTTGGCCCGGTTCGAGGCAACTGTACCTAGTGTGAGTACGGCCTTAAAGACCTTTACATTTAGAGTCTACTACTGTTAAAACTTCAGTGAAAACATGGATTATCATGAGTGATTGACTGCAAAAACAAAAGAAAATGTAATTTAAGGGTATAGTTCACCCTAAAATGTTTCATTCTGTCATCATTTACTGACCTTGTTTCAAACCTGTTTGAGTTTCTGTTGAACACAAAGATTTACTAAAGAATGTTAGCTTTTGAATGTCATAGTACTTTCATAGCACTTTCATAGTATTTAAAAAACAAAACAAAAAACGCATAAGTTTAGAACCACTTGGGAGGAAATGGTGAGAAAACATTCATTTTTGGGTGAACTATCCCTTTCACGGTTCTCACTTTAAATATAAAATTCCCTGAATTTCACTGATTTAAAACGCTGAATTTCCATGACATTTATTAAACAAAAAAGCAGACCACTGTTGTCATCTATATTAATAACATAACAGTAAAATAATGTTAGAATACTAACAATGGGTTTTAGATTTAATATCATTTTGCATGACTTTGCAGGACATCAATGGATACAGTACAGCCCTCAGATTTTAAAAACAAAAAACTAAATCTGAGGTACTTACATTCAAATGTTCCCATACATATTTGCTAGCTCAATAGTGATTTGACCAACTTTAGATGCAGCTTTCTGTCATCTACTTTGTAACACTCCGTCTTTAAAATGGTAATTTTGGAGCCAAAGCCCTTAAAATATAGAATATCTTAGATATTGTTTGCCTTAGAACATACTAGAACATACAAAATATAGTAAAAATTGACAATTTAAAGTGACAAACAAAAATTTCTGAAATTCCATGACCAGTGCAAAAATATATTAAAAATTCATGACTTTTAATATCTAGAATAGACCTTTTTAAAATCCAGAAAATTCACGAAATTTCATGACACTCTGGCCAATCGATGTAAAATTGATCAATTTAATCTACTGAAACCACCACCAAAAAAAAAAAAAAAAAAAAAACCTAGAAAAAAGTTTATAGCAGCAACGTTTTTGTTAAATGAACAGTTTTTAAATAACGTGAGAGTTGCGCTTCCAAACAAGGCTCCATCCTGGAAAACGTATTGTTTTCTGTAAAAGAAAGCTTTTAAATAAAAAACACTTACGTTAGTTCTCAGAGATCTGAATCCAGAGTACGAGAGAGAATCATCAAAATGGCTGACGAGTTTGGCTTCGTGAGCGTCATCTCCATTCCTGTTCCTCACCGTGACCTCCAGAGCAATGTCCTTCTGATCACTCAGAGAAATTACCGGCACACCGTTCTCCCTGAAACACAGTTCAGCACATCACACAACCTTTCATACTCACTAGTCACTTTAAGCTTTCTGTTATCCCTCATACCAAAGACTATCATGGCGCATGTATTTATACAAGAGAAGTATTGAACACATGAAGAAATACAGGTGTAAAAACACATGGAAAGTCCAGACAGCAGGGAAGGGCTGTTTACATATGCGTGTTTGTGTGTGTGTTTGTGTAAGCATTAAGTATGTTATCCCTTTTAGCAGAGATGCCCAAAGTAGGGCCCGTGTGCCAAGTTGGCCCATTGTAATCATTGATCTGACCCACCATCCCATCTGAGAAGAGCGTGAGAAGGATGGAAGGGGTTGGGGCGATCGTCATTTCTAATTTTTGCTGCGCTACAAAAATAGCAAACCGAAATGAAATGTTTCAATTAAATGTTGTGATATAAGATTTTTTAAAATTGTTAATAATGTCAACATTGTCGACTGATAGAGTACTATGCAGAAGACATTGGTGATCAAATCAAGGCAAAACTAGTGTAACTGTTCTGTTATATATGACATTGTTTTTGTTTTCACTGCAATAAGTTCATTATAAAATGTAAATAAAATGCTTTAACAGTTAATATAAAACAATATTTTTTTGTTATTTTTAAATGTTAGTCAATAAATTAATCATTTCTAAGTCGGCTTAGACTTGTATTTCATTGCAGACAATAAAACATAGCAACTATATTTACCTTCGGCCCACTAGCCTCAATCAAGTTTAGCTTTTGGCCATTCATAAGAAAAATTAGGGCACCCCAGCCTTTTAGCACATGTATATATACAACAGGTAACCTTTTCCTAGAAAATACATTTCCAAAGGAGCTGCTGAATTGAGATTTTCACCAGATGTTGGTTTCAATCAAAACAAATCAGTTATGGAGATTAAATATAAAATGAAATGACACAGGGAAAAAAATATTGAACACATGAAGAAATGAAGGTGTAAAAACACATGAAAAGTCCAGAAATCTCTCAGAAGTTTTTCAGCATCTGCCCCTCATCAGTGTAAATGTATATTAATGGAATTAAAATTACACAAGGAAAATGTATTGAACACATGAAGAAATGAAGGTGTAAAAATACATGGAAAGCGCAGACAGCAGCTGAAATCTCTCAGTAGTTTTTCAGCATCAATCTCTTATGAGTGTAAATCCATGTTGACCTTTAAAATTACATATGGAAAATGTATTGAACACATGAAGAAATTAAGGTGTAAAAATACATGGAAAGCGCAGACAGCAGCTGAAATCTCTCAGTAGTTTTTCAGCATCAATCTCTTATGAGTGTAAATCCATGTTGACCTTTAAAATTACATATGGAAAATGTATTGAACACATGAAGAAATTAAGGTGTAAAAATACATGGAAAGGCCAGACAGCAGCTGAAATCTCTCAGTAGTTATTTGGCATCTGCCCCTCATGAGTGCTAATGCATATTAACCTTCAAAATTACACAGGGAAAATGTATTGAACACATGAAGAAACAAAGGTGTGAAAATAGATGAAAAGGCCAGACAGCAGCTGAAATCTCTCAGAAGTTATTCAGCATCTGCCTCTCATGAGTGTAAATCCATATTAACAGATTCAAAATTACACATAGAAAAAGTATGGAACACATGAAATAATGAAGGTGTAAAAATATATGAAAAGCCCAGACAGCAGCTGAAATCTCTCAGTATTATTAAGCATCTGCCCCTCGTCAATGTAAATTCATATTATCTGGTTCAGTCCAACTTTTATATTGCCAGATGATGAAGATGAAACCAGGGTGGACATTTCAGCAAGACAATGCATTTCGGCAAGACAAAATAAATAATGCTGCAGTATTGGCCCAGCCAATCACCTGATCTGAACCCAATAGAAAATAAGAACTAAATATTTGTTGATAAACAAGACCCAGAGAAACGGCAAGATTGTTAGACTTTGTTGAAGAAAAATGCAACTCCATTCTCCATACAAGAGGTTTCATGAAGCTGTCATTACCAAAAAAAGACATTTCTACAAAGTATTAAATACATTTCAGTAGTTCAGTACTTTCTCCTTGTGTCTCTCATTTTTCTGAATTATTTTGTGTGTTTGGATTTTTACCTAAATCTGTGTCAATTTCAATTTCACCTTTAAAAATATATTAACCAGGACAAATCACGACGTGTTCAATACTTATATTATGTAAGACTGTTATAAGTAATGTGTGTGTGTGTGAGATGTACTGCAGGTACACACAGAGGCAGAGGAGGAAAGATGTCCTGCTTGGACTCCCTGTAGCAGAACCTGTACTGCAGATTTAAGTTGCTTTGGCAGATGTTGTCCGTCCCACATCCCTCCTTCAGGAAGTTCACCTGAGACAGCAGAGCACATTGTGAGCCTGTGTTCATTAAAATCTCCTGAAAGGACTGTAGTATGTGTAGAATGCTGCTATCTGTTGGTTAGTGATGAACCCTAGGATTACAGTTTACAACAGAAAATGTTCTGTCCAGCAGAGGGCAATAGAGAGCTGTTCGTTTTTCTGGATGTGGCCAACTGCTCATACCATACCTATCTGATACATTTTGTCAATTTATGTATATATAGGGAGCATCCGGAAAGTTTTGATAGAGCTTCACTTTCTCCACATTTTTTTATGTTACAACCTTATTCCGAAACGGATTAAACTCATTTATTTCCTCAACATTCTACACACAATACCCCATAATGACAATGTGAAAAAAGAGTGAAGAAGGAAAAAGAGAAGAAGAAAAAGGACAAAGAGAAGGACAAAGACAAGAACAAGGTCAAGGCAGAAGAAGACAAAAAGGCCAAGTCCACGCAACCGAATAAGCAAACGCCACAGAAAAAGACCTCGGCGCGAAAACCCAACAGCACATCTACTACGAGGTGAGCTGCTTTTCAATAGTTTTGTTTCAATATTTACAACCAAATGCATAAGCTTGGGGTATAAAACAAGTAGAAAGAGCGCCATCGGCTGTTATAAACTAGCCTAAAGGGCCGTCAGCTTTTAAATAACTAGCCTAGAGTTCTGTCAGCAGTTACAAACTAGCCTAGAGCACCATCAGCTGTTATAAACTAGCCTAGAGCGCCATCAGCTGTTACAAACTAGCCTAGAGTGCCATCAGCTGTTATAAACTAGCCTAGAGTGCCATCAGCTGTTATAAACTAGCCTAGAGTTCTGTCAGCTGTTATAAACTAGCCTAGAGTTCTGTCAGCTGTTATAAACTAGCCTAGAGCACCATCAGCTGTTATAAACTAGCCTAGAGTTCTGTCAGCTGTTATAAACTAGCCTAGAGCACCATCAGCTGTTATAAACTAGCCTAGAGTTCTGTCAGCTGTTATAAACTAGCCTAGAGCACCATCAGCTGTTATAAACTAGCCTAGAGTGCCATCAGCTGTTATAAACTAGCCTAGAGTTCTGTCAGCTGTTACAAACTAGTCTAGAGTGCCATCAGCTGTTATAAACTAGCCTAGAGGGCCGTCAGCTTTTAAACAACTAGCCTAGAGCGCCATCAGCTGTTATAAACTAGCCTAGAGTGCCATCAGCTGTTATAAACTAGCCTAGAGTGCCATCAGCAGTTATAAACTAACCTAAAGCGCCATCAGCTGTTATAAACTAGCCTAGAGTGCCACCAGCTGTTATAAACTAGCCTAGAGTGCCATCAGCTGTTATAAACTAGCCTAGAGTGCCATCAGCAGTTATAAACTAACCTGAAGCGCCATCAGCTGTTATAAACTAGCCTAGAGTGCCACCAGCTGTTATAAACTAACCTAAAGCGCCATCAGCTGTTATAAACTAGCCTAGAGCACCATCAGCTGTTCTAAACTAGCCTAGAGTGCCATCAGCTGTTATAAACTAGCCTAGAGTTCTGTCAGCTGTTACAAACTAGTCTAGAGTGCCATCAGCTGTTATAAACTAGCCTAGAGGGCCGTCAGCTTTTAAATAACTAGCCTAGAGCGCCATCAGCTGTTATAAACTAGCCTAGAGTGCCATCAGCTGTTATAAACTAGCCTAGAGTGCCATCAGCTGTTATAAACTAGCCTAGAGTGCCATCAGCAGTTATAAACTAACCTGAGGCGCCATCAGCTGTGATAAACTAGCCTAGAGTGCCACCAGCTGTTATAAACTAACCTAAAGCGCCATCAGCTGTTATAAACTAGCCTAGAGCACCATCAGCTGTTATAAACTAGCCTAGAGTGCCATCAGCTGTTATAAACTAGCCTAGACTTCTGTCAGCTGTTACAAACTAGTCTAGAGTGCCATCAGCTGTTATAAACTAGCCTAGAGGGCCGTCAGCTTTTAAATAACTAGCCTAGAGCGCCATCAGCTGTTATAAACTAGCCTAGAGTGCCATCAGCTGTTATAAACTAGTCTAGAGGGCCATCAGCTGTTATAAACTAGCCTAGAGTGCCATCAGCTGTTATAAACTAGCCTAGAGTGCCATCAGCAGTTATAAACTAACCTAAAGCGCCATCAGCTGTTATAAACTAGCCTAGAGTGCCACCAGCTGTTATAAACTAACCTAAAGCGCCATCAGCTGTTATAAACTAGCCTAGAGTGCCATCAGCTGTTATAAACTAGCCTAGAGTGCCATCAGCTGTTATAAACTAGCCTAGAGTTCTGTCAGCTGTTATAAACTAGCCTAGAGTGCCATCTGCTGTTATAAACTAGCCTAGAGTGCCATCAGCTGTTATAAACTAGCCTAGAGTGCCATCAGCTGTTATAAACTAACCTAAAGCGCCATCAGCTGTTATAAACTAGCCTAGAGTGCCATCAGCTGTTATAAACTAGCCTAGAGTGCCATCAGCTGTTATAAACTAGCCTAGAGTGCCGTCAGCTGTTATAAACTAGCCAAGAGGGCCGTCAGCTTTTAAATAACTAGCCTAGAGCGCCATCAGCTGTTATAAACTAGCCTAAAGGGCCATCAGCTTTTAAATAACTAGCCTAGAGTTCTGTCTGCTGTTAAAAACTAGCCTAGAGTGCCGTCAGCTGTTATAAACTAGCCTAGGGCACCATCTGCTGTTATAAACTAGCCTAGAGCACCATCTGCTGTTATAAACTAGCCTAGAGGGCCGTCAGCTTTTAAATAACTAGCCTAGAGCGCCATTAGCTGTTATAAACTAGCCTAGAGTGCCATCAGCTGTTATAAACTAGCCTACAGTGCCGTCAGCAGTTATAAACTAGCCTAGAGAGCCATCAGCTGTTATAAACTAGCCTAGAGTGCCATCAGCAGTTATAAACTAGCCTAGAGTGCCGTCAGCAGTTATAAACTAGCCTAGAGTGCCATCAGCAGTTATAAACTAGCCTAGAGTGCCATCAGCTGTTATAAACTAGCCTAGAGCGCCATCAGCAGTTATAAACTAGCCTAGAGTGCCATCAGCTGTTATAAACTAGCCTAGAGGGCCGTCAGCTTTTAAATAACTAGCCTAGAGCGCCATCAGCTGTTATAAACTAGCCTAGAGTGCCATCAGCTGTTATAAACTAGCCTAGAGTGCCGTCAGCTGTTATAAACTAGCCTAGAGTGCCATCAGCTGTTATAAACTAGCCTAGAGTGCCGTCAGCTGTTAAAAACTAGCCTAGAGAGCCATCAGCTGTTATAAACTAGCCTAGAGTGCCATCAGCAGTTATAAACTAGCCTAGAGTGCCGTCAGCAGTTATAAACTAGCCTAGAGTGCCATCAGCAGTTATAAACTAGCCTAGAGTGCCATCAGCTGTTATAAACTAGCCTAGAGCGCCATCAGCAGTTATAAACTAGCCTAGAGTGCCATCAGCAGTTATAAACTAGCCTAGAGGGCCGTCAGCTTTTAAATAACTAGCCTAGAGCGCCATCAGCAGTTATAAACTAGCCTAGAGTGCCATCAGCTGTTATAAACTAGCCTAGAGTGCCATCAGCTGTTATAAACTAGCCTAGAGTGCCATCAGCTGTTATAAACTAGCCTAGAGTGCCATCAGCTGTTATAAACTAGCCTAGAGTGCCGTCAGCTGTTATAAACTAGCCTAGAGTGCCGTCAGCTGTTAAAAACTAGCCTAGAGTGCCGTCAGCTGTTATAAACTAGCCTAGAGTGCCATCAGCTGTTATAAACTAGCCTAAAGGGCCGTCAGCTTTTAAATAACTAGCCTAGAGTTCTGTCAGCTGTTACAAACTAGCCTAGATCACTGTCTGCTGTTGAAAACTAGCCTAGATAGCTGTCCACTGTTAAAATTTGCTGTTAAAAACCAGCCTAGAGGGTCATCCGCTGTTAAAAATAGCTAGCTGTTAAAAACTTGCCTAGAGCACCGTCAGCTGTTTTTAAAACTAGCCTAGAGTGCCGTCAGCTGTTAAAACTTAGCTTAACTCAAAATACTAGGTGTTAAATACTAGCCCAGAGCCTCTTCTGCCGTTTAAAAACTAGCCTGTAGGGCTATCAGCGGTTTAAAATTAAACTAGAGCATCGTCAAAAAAATGAGCCTAGAGCTCCATCTGCTCCATCAGCTATTTGAAAACTAGCCTAGAGTGCTACTGCCAACTGATGATCACCAATAAAAATGACACATTTTACCTCTTCCTAATAGGACAAATAACCCTGCATGCATGATTATATGCTGTCATGGCTTTGCAATCAAAAAATGTCATTATAATGAAAGTCAATAGGGCAAAAACAGCCTCCAACATAATGAAAGGGTAGGCAATTTGATCAGTACACAATGGTTAAAATGCACTACTCCTCTTCGACTGTAATTTGCAAACGTACCTCAGTGAGGGTCTTGTTGGGCACTGTGGAGTCCAGTATTGGCACTAGCTGAGGCAGAGAGCTCTGGCGTTTGCCTCGTTTAGCGCTCTGAATGGCCACAGACACCTCGATGGGAATCGCTCTGAGTTTGTCCCTGATGCCGTCCTAAAAGCCAAGACACAGTCAACAACTCTTCATCAATGATAGCTAAGG
This sequence comes from Danio rerio, assembly GCF_052040795.2. Classification (NCBI taxonomy): domain Eukaryota; kingdom Metazoa; phylum Chordata; class Actinopteri; order Cypriniformes; family Danionidae; genus Danio; species Danio rerio. The sequence continues at coordinate 3,664,238 of NC_141029.1, read as the reverse complement.
CCGAAGACAGTTGACATAATACAATTTAAGTCAGAATTATTAGCCTTCTTGTATAGTTTTCCCCAATTTCTGTTTAACGGAAAGATCTTTCAACACATTTCTAAACATAATAGTTTTAATAACTCATTTCTAACAACTGATTTAATTTATGTTTGCCATGATCGCAGCATATAATATTTGACTAGATATTTTTCAACATGCTAGTATTCAGCTTAAAGCGACATTTAAAGGGTAAGTTAATTAGGGTAAAGTTCGGGTAATTAGGCAAGTCATTGTATAACAGTAGTGTGTTCTGTAGACAATCGAAGAAATACAGCTGAAGGGAGCTAATAATAATGACCTTAAAATGGTGTTTAAAAAATTAAAAAGTGCCTTTATTCAAGCCGAAATTAAACAAAATAAAACTTTCTCCAGAAGAAAAAATATTATAGAAAATACTGTGAAAAATCCCATGCTCTGTTAAACATCATTTGGCAAATATTTGAAAATATACAATAATTTGGCTAATAATTTTGACTTGAACTGTATCTGTACTGTATTTTATGAATTTCACAGTACAAAACACACAAATCTGCCATCATTTCTGCATCACAGATGACTTAAAAGCTTGATTTACTTGTAATCGGAGTTTGGTTTTATAACAAGCTTTCTTGTTCTGTCCTCGCAGCTCCAGAGTGCCAGTTGACTGATAGTCCTGATCTATCTCGGTTTTGTCCAGAAACACAACTCTAGACGGCAGACCGAGCTTCCTGCGATACCACTCGGCCTCAAATGTGCAGGAAATGGCTGGAAAACAAAGAAATATAAAGACCTCAGTGCTTCCCACAGGTTTGAAATATACTTGCGGTGGTAGCCAAATTGAAACACATCCTTTACCCACATTAGTTATCTAATTAACTATGAGCGACAAAAAAAAAAAAATATATATATATATTAGCCTATGTAATATATTAAATATGATATAGAATATATTAAAATAATCAGCAAAAGAGAAATAAATGACAGAAAAAGGAATTATAAACGGACAATATCTCTAAAAATTATAATAATTACAAGATTAAAACTTGTAGATTGTTTAAATAAAGCAAATGCATTGACTAATCATTACTGATGACGTACATATATTCAGACCAGTTATTTCATCCTCTCCGAGTATATAGTAAAGTTTTTCTGTGTCGTCTAGATTAAAAAAAATGACTTATTTAATGTTTCTCTCACTCTCGTGCCAGTGCGTGTGCAGTCAGCTGTGAAACCAAGCGAAAGTCGGCTTAAATAAAAGGCTTAAGTAACGCAAAAACGCATACAATTAATCACAGCTTTAGAAAGCAAAGGTTGAATCCCGGGTATTTTAGGAGATTTAGAATGCCCAGACAAATTTTTTAAATCCCAAAAAGGAGCAGTAGCACGTGAGACTGTTGACAAGTCTCGCGCACACACACTTTTCACTACTTAATCGATCACGCATGTTTGGTTATAGTGAAAATATAAAAAGATAGTGTAAAAAATGTTAATATAGTAAAAAAAAGTGCCACTTAATATACTTGGTGTATATTATATGCTTGTATTTATACCCATGTTTAAATCCTAAAGCTTTTTGAGATCAGATAGATTCTAATTGATTGAAAAACTTTAATCATTTACTGACTGAACAAACATCTTGAAATTGATTTTGATCATCAAAGATATAATTATAGTTATGGTCTGTGGTGTGAATAGACCTTAAGATAAAATCATATTAAACTAATAGATGATGAGAGCACTTACTGATCTTGGGGTTGTAGGTTGTGGGGTTTGCTCTATAGGAGAAACACGCTTCCACTGTCAAGCTGTAAAGAAACACACGTTAATGTCTAAGCATGGTACACTCATGATGTCTAGCACAGATATACAGTTGCAGTTATGCAGTTTCTTTTTCAAATATTTCCCAAATGATATTTAACAGAGTGAGGAAATTTTCACAGTATTTCAGATAATATTTTTTCTTCTGGAGAAAGTCTTATTTGTTTTATTTTGGCTAGAATAAAAGCAGTTTAAAAATGTTTAAAACCATGGTAAGGTCAATATTATTAGCCAATATTAGCCAATATCTGTTTTCGATTAAACTATCATGTTTAGAAATGTGTTGAATAGATCGTCTGTCTGTTAAACAGAAATTGGGGGAAAATATACAGGGGGTCTAATAATTCTGACTTCAACTGTAAGTAATGTGTGTTCAAGCAGTTCCCCACCAAATACTGTTGCCACATGTTTTCTTCGTCAAGTCAATTTCCTTCGGTGTCACCTTGATGTCTTTCTTGATGCTGATGACATTTTTGGACCTGCAAAGAAGACGGAAGTTACTACGGGGGGGGGGGGGGGGGGGGGGTGGCTTTTATTATGCCACAGTCCACCACTTGCTGTTCTTCAGCTTTTGATCATGCGGAGAAGGAGCCGCTCTGTTTTATCAGACTAAATACATTTCAGGCTTCAGTTATAATGCTGCTCTGTGCAGTTGAATAAAACACACAACACATTAAAGCCTTGCTGCTGTTTTCTAGAAAACCAAACCAGAAATGGTGGGTGTGTGACGTCGTTAGCATGAACACACAGCACACGCTTCGTCTCACTAGTTAAAATTGATAATTTCTATGGATTTGAACATCCTTCAAAACAATTAGGACAATGCAAGTACATAAGTCAGCAAAACATAGCACTTCTCTAGTGGTTTTTGGATACTCTTTAATGAACCAATTGTACATATTGTACGTTTAGCATGAACATTTAGCATTTTGGTACCTGTATATGAAAACTGTGTCAGAAAGTGACCCCACGGCCAGATCAGGGTACGAGTTGTGATCCAAGTCCATATTTCCAGCAAGGGAATATCCAAACATCTTAGTGTTGTGTTGTTTGCCTTCCAGTATCTGAAAGATAATGTTAGATATTAGCATGAAACTGGCAATCACACTCAAACAAATGAATTTTGCTGTGTTGTTAAAATTTCTCATTTAAAATGAGTTGAATCGACAGAATTCTTACGTTTTTTGAGAGGACAATGTAACAGTTTTATGTTCAATCCACTTAAATTTGTAAAACTGACTAAATTAATTTGACGTATTTGTGTTAGGATGGTGTTAAAGGGATATTTCACTCAGAAATTTTTATTGTCATCATTTCCTAATCCTTTATGTAGTTGAGTTTCTTTCTTCTGATGAACAGAAAAGATGATATTTTAAGGAAAAAAAGGCTTCTAGAAAATCTACTATGAAAGTTACCACACTGTAAAAAGCAATTAGTTGACTTTACTTAATAATTGTAAGAGTTTTCTCCCTTTTTTTAAGTAAACAAACTACACTACCTGACAAAAGTCTTGTCGCCTATCCAAGTTTTAGGAACAACAAATAATAACTTGATTTCTAGTTGATCATTTGGCATTAGAGGGGGCTTATATAAGAGGTTAAGGCCTCTAGATGACGCTTATTTGACCAAAATAAAACATGATCATGCCTTGATTTTTAATGATTTAATTAGGACAGTAAAGGTCTGACTTTATTTAGACTAAAGTCTCATCACTGAACAGAAATAATGTCCAGTATAGAATATAAAGTCCTGCTGCAGTGGAGACAGAATGAATATTGTGTCTGACTCCATCATGAGCTCAGAGGACTGCATCCATACATCTCTGACATGACTCAAATCACTGATAATAAAGTCATCTGGAATGGCAAAGAAAGTGTCCTTGCAGGACTCGCAGAGTTCATCAAGATGCTTTAGATTCATCTTTAATGCCTCCTCCATCTTACCCCAGACATGCTGAGCATGTTCATGTTCACAACATGGATGTGCAGCCGACAAATCTGCAACAAATGCGTGATGCTATCATGTCAATATGGACCAAAATCTCTGAGGAATATTTCCAGTAGCTTGTTGAATCTATGCCACAAAGGATTAAGACAGATATGAGAGCAAAAGGGGGTCCAACCTGGTACTAGTGAGGTGGCCGGTGAGTGTATACTGTATCGCCCATACAGAAAAAAACATTCTAACCACATTTTAGCTGATTGCGCCAGCTCTCTAAAACTGCCGAAGCATGCTAATAGGACTTTTAATTTGAAAGTAACCTGGGTTAAGCGCTTCAGGCGAATTGAATGCCAATGCAAAAACCGGTGCGTTTAAGGTCTGTTTTCTTTAAAAATCAGCGATCTCCACTAGCTGAGTGATATCCGATTTAAAGTGGGTCTCAGATTGTACAAGAAGCACTGCATTAAATTACATTTCCCCCGCCATATCTTTATAATATGAGCATTTATTTTACCCCAGTATATTTAACGGAGCTTCTGCGTTAGCCTGCCGATTCTGACGAACGCGTGCGAGTAAACAGCTTTTTGTCTCGTTTTACGCTTGGGTAACTAAATAAATGCTAAAGTTTATTTAACTGAATGTATTTTAATGACATTACAACATCGATGCTGTATAAGGAACCGTATAAAATGGTAAAAAGTTCACAATAACAGGTCATGGGAAGTGTATCAGCATGGGAACAGCACTAGCTCGGCATATACCCTATTGGAGGTGTCAGTAAGGTTAAAACACACTATAGTACTTACTGTAGTAAATTTTCATGTGGGATGACTGAAAATACATCTGATCGTGTTTTTTACCTCGCACTATTATTGTTAACATTTATTATTATTGTTTATTTGTTGAGGGAATCCGTTTTCACATTTCAATTCCAATGCCTAATTATTAAAATTGTTAAAATGACTATAATTAAATGAAATACTTTTAAGAATAAAATAATATGTGTTCTTTGGAAGAGTTTACTTGCATTACGATGCTATTACAGTGTAAAGTGGTCTTAAAATGACAATAACATTGTGTATCACAAAACATTTTGGTGCTATATATGCTGAATGGGAAACTCCAACAGAAGCATATGCAACAAGGTCATAAAAATAGCTGTTTACATATTTTCAGCACTAGTTGTGTCTTGACCGTAGCTTGCACTGACACAAGCAATGATAAATGATGACTTTTACATTTTTCAGACAAGGGTACAGCTTTATTTACTTGTCTAATGGCAAAGAATATCACAAAAACTACTGCAGATAGACAATCATATTTGCTTTAAAAACAGACTGTTTTCAGACTGAGCGCAAAATTACATAACAGGAACGTCTAAATTAAATAATAACAATAATAACATACCACTAATAACGTTATTTCACCAATCCTGAAAATGGAAAACCTTTTAAACAGGATGACACTGGAAAATGCTAAAACAGATTGAGCCTCGCAGTGCCATTTATTCATTTCATTTCCACCATTACCTGATCCTAATATTTTCTCATTGATGTGTTCCATTAAAACTGCAGAGAAAGAGAGAGCGAGTCTGACCTGAGCCGGTTTGGTACTGATGCCGTCAGCAGATCCGTGGTAGATGTACACGCTGCCAAATCCTGAGTCTGCATATGGAGCGCCTACTGCAATATCTAACAGACGAGCCAGAAGAATGTAAAGCGTTAGTTGATGCAAAAATGAAGATTATTTTATTAATTACTCATCATTATATAACCCCAAATCTTTTTGATGTGCTTTGATGATTTTTATAGTTTTTTTTTAAATAAACACGTACTCCAATGTTGGTTCTTGCAACACTTTTCAAAAAAGTTTTGTAATGTTGTCATTCCTTTTCACAACACTTAAAAAGAAAAATAAAGCAGTAAGTCAAGTTCACGTTATTTTGTACATTGGATTCCACTTTAATGAAAATGTATTAAACAAACTCGATTAATGTAACCATTTATAAGAAAACGGCATGTTTTACTACAGCTTTTAGACCTAGGGCGACGCCATTTTGGAACGTCAATGTGTCTGACATCACGGGGTTGGTTCTGTTCCCTCCACTGAACAGGTACGGTGGAAGGAATGGACTGAACACGGAAACTGCAAAGCCTAATTTAACCCAATGTGTGAAGTTGTGGAGGTGGAGCTGGAGCAAATACAAGCATCAGATGTGTGTCTAATATAAAAATATATATTTATTAAATTTTTCCTTTTTTCCCATTTATTTACCGATCAGTTGATGCGCTTTGGTCCACTCTGTATTACGCTGCCTGACGTAAACTACCTGAAATAACATATACTTGACTGAAAGCTTCATTTCCCCCTTTAATAGGGCTTCCTTTTCCCCCTACATAGGGCTTCCTTTTGGCACAGTACAGTTTGTACTGGCGTTTGTGGATGTAACTAAGTATTGTGGTACTTGACAAAGGTTTGCCAAAGTAGTCCTGGGCCCATGTGGTGATATCGCTTATAGATGAATGAGGATTCTTGATGTAGTGCCGCCTGAGGGATCAGGCATCACGGTTGTTCAGCTTAGGCTTGCACCCTTGTCCTTTACGCACTGAAATTCCTCCAGATTTCTTGAATCTTTTAATGATGTTCTGCACTGTTGAAGGTAAAATATCCAAATCTCTTTCTCTCTTTCTTTGAGGAACATTGTTTTTAAACATTTCAATCATTTTCTCACATCTTTATTGGCAAACTGGCGATCCTCTGCCCATCTTTGCTCCTAAAGGACTAGACCTTTCTTGAATGTTGCTTTTGTACCAAATCATAGTTACAATCACCTGTTGAAACTATATAAATGATGAGGAACACATTAAATAATGTTTGTTGTATTGTCTGCAATGAAATCAAAGTCAAAGTAAATTCAGAAATCACTACTTTCTTTTTTATTTGCGTTTTCCATATTGTCCCAACTTTTTCTGATTTGGGGTTGTATCATTTTAATTGGTAAACATTTGTTCATCATCATATTTTAGATGAAAAGAGAGCTCCCTCATGCTCTATAGAGTTCCAAGTCAAGTAAAGCAACCAAAAAAAAACATTCCAGGTGACTTCAACTGTAATCATACGAAGCTCCAAGAATACTTTTGTGCACCAAAAAATCTGTAAAACGACTTTGTCTGCCTAAATCTTCTGCATCATATCAGTGTGCAAGTTTTATACTACGGTCAACATGACACTTGCAAAATTAATGCGAAATTCGGTTAGATGGTGCTGTTAAAAAGGTGGGATAAAATAAGATTGTGTGACACTGATAAAACAAGCGATTGCTCTATATTTTTAATTTCTGTACAGAGAGGCCACGTTTTGATCTTCTATTGGTAGCATGCAACTACATGAAGTGATTTTACAGGTCAGAGTTCAGCAAGATTGAACATCGCAGCAACATGCGAAAGTTGTCAAATGAGCTTGAAGTTCCGGTCTGGTGCATTCGCATGCGTATGAATGGAAGCCAATGTGGAAACATGCAGAGTGACTGTGGCTTAAAGGTGCCATGAAGTGCTTTAAAATGTGCATTTTTTGATTCGATGTTTGATTCTTTTAATCTCAACTAAAACATGGAGAGGGCGGGACATAGAGTAGCTCCTCCCCTTTTAAAAAACTAGCCAATATTGTTTTGTTTTATCACAGCTCTGCCAGTGAGAATAATCGAGTTCAAGTGCATCAAATAAAAAACAAATGAGAAGAAAGGGCCAGGGCATGTAAAATACTAGAGAGCATTTGATTGGTCAAGATTTGAAGAGAAACTGAAGCATGAGGAGACGTGGAAAAAAAAAACTATTGATTTAGGCGCAAGTGACAAACTACAAGCTTTCGATGTTTATATTAGGTTTGTATCTTCTGAACGCAAATTTTGTCAGTTTTACAGTACACTAGCTAATAAAGATAATTCAAACTAACAGACTGAAACTGAAGCCCCAGTATACTTCAAATGTAATGAAAGAACCAACTTTTCATTTTCCTTTTGGGAGCAAAAAGAAATTATAAACAGCTGAGTGTTTTTGAAAATTCAGCTCTACGCTACAAATGTTGGTGTTGTTCTCCTGTCTGACCTCCATGGGATGAGAAACGAATTTGAGGGTGGAAGTAAATGTTCACCAAAGCAGTCGGAGCTCCAAAACACACCCACCGATTGTGTAAACGCAATGGACCAATGACAGCTCACAGGTGTTTTGGAGTTAAAACTCAATCCCCCAAAAGTTTGCTTTGGTGAGCGGTTTCCGACTGCTGAAACAAATTCAAAAAGATCTTCGTTTTGGCTGGATTTTGTTCAAAATGATTTTGATTTTGATTGAAGTATCCCTGGGCCTTCAATGGCAGTACATTGTATTGACCGTAGTAAACATGGACATTGGGGACCTGATGAGAAGAGAAGATATAGCAAAACCTTTTTATTTGGTGCACAAAAGTGTTCTTGGAGCTTCGTATTATTACAGTTGAACCGCTGAAGACACATGAGACTGTTTTGACAATGTTTCTTTTTCTAAACTTCGAATGTCTCAGGATCCTTTCTGTCTATAGAGGATGAGGGAGCTCTCTTATTTCATCTAAAATATCTTCATATGTGTTCTGAAGATGAACGAAGGTCTCAGAGGATTTGGATTAACATGAGGGTGAGTAATTAAAACCAGAATTTTGATTTGGATTAACTAATCCTTACTCAATCTAAACTAATCAAATCATTTAAAAAAATCAGCTTCAACAAACCTTCAAATGAATCCAGATTAACGTCTCCAATGTTCTCCACAGACAGTCCGAACATGGAGTCTTTGGTTCCATTAAGGCGAACAGGAGTGACGTCCCGCCACCGTCCGGCTTTGTTGATGTAAACATACACAGCTCCACCAACTTCCTCATCCCTCTGGAAGAACTGAGGCGCACCGACCACAACGTCCTGCCAACTGGACGGACAATGAACCAAAGAAAACCTTTTTTTATGTAGACATACTTACTTTAAGTAGACAAGTTAGCATACTTAGTTTATCATACTCAATTACTTTGTCTTATTTTTATTAACATTACTTCATTAAATTTCCTTCGGCTTAGTGCCTTTATTTATTAGGGGTTGCCACAGCGAAATGAACTGCCAACTATTCCAGCATATGTTTTACACAGCGGATGCCCTTCCAGCTGCAACCCAATACTGGGAAACACCTATACACTCTCATTGATAACAAACAGAAATGGTGAGGAGGAGGAGTCTGCTAGGTTGTAATAACTCTCCCCAAACCCCTTTCCCAAGCTTTCTGAATGAAATGCCTACTTTACTACATCCAATCAGCTCACAGTTGAAAAAACAAGCCACACCCACTATTTTCTCCTTTAATACTACATTTCTCTAGGAACTAAGTCAAATTGCGAAAAAAAAAAAAGCAGTTGCAGCTTCTGGTTCATGCAGACTTTAACACTATTAGAGCATGTTGCTAAGATGTTTGTAGCATCTTGTGTGGCTCACCCGTCTCCATTGAGGTCCACCACAGCTACATCATATCCAAATGAAGACGCCAGTCCTGGTCCTTCCAGAATGTGCTCAGGTGTGAGCATGGAGGACAGCTCGCCTTCCTTGCGCAGAAACACCACTGCGCCGCTGTGATTGGCTCTCGGCGCTCCTGACACTATGATGAGTTTGCCTTTCTCTGTGATGCTGTGGCCGGAATCCAGGGAAAATCCTGAAAATGCATGTATGTATGTGAGCTTCAGTGCGCAAACATCAAAGCACAATGCTGTGTCCCGAATCGCAGACTACTCGAGTAGGTACTACATTTGAATTTGACTTTACTACACGACTGTTGGAAAAGTGTGTTCTACACAGTATGAATCTAATTAGTATGAACGAAATTGAGATGTACTACATCCCATCATTTGTCGTTATCACATGACTCTCCTGCGTCAGTTGCGTCGAATTATCTTATGATATATTATGGGATGGCTTAGCGTTCATTAAATGCACACTTTAAAATCTCACCAGAAGTAGTAGGTCATCCAGGTACTTCTCGCATACTGTTTTTCCCAATAGTATGGCTGCATCCGAAATTGCTTACTTCCATACTATATAGTACTCTAAAAACAGTATGAAAGCCGAGTAGTGTGTCTGAATTCATAGTATTCGAAAAACAGTATGTAAGAAGTACCCGGCTGATCTACTACTTCCGGCGTGATTTTGAAGTGCACATCCAATAGACGCTACGCTATCCCATGATGCAATGCAAAAGAATTCAAGAATGTGAGTGAATCGACACAGCTGACGTGGGTAGGTCAAGTGATAATGAAAAATGGTGGATGTACTGTAGTACATCCCAACTCCATTCATACTACTCACATTCATACTATATAGAACTCACTTTTTAACGATCGTGTAGTAAATTCAAATGTAGTACCTACTCAAGTAGTAGGCGACTTTGGATGTAGCCTAGAAATTGGCAAATACTACTCGACTTGCATACTGTTTTTAATACTGTACTATATAGTAGGGAAGAGTGCGATTTCGGACGCAGCCACAATGTACCTCACACTCACCTAAGTAGCTGTTGGCAGGTACTGGTACTAGATTTGGATCCAGACGGTTTTCATCCCCGACCTCGTAAGGGCCGTCATCAAACAAGCCCATTTCCAGCAGAGTGTTGTTCTTCTGCTCGATACGCACTATACCTGCAGAACACATGCGATGAGGGTGAGTAGAATGCAATACTGAATAGATGCAAGAACACTTGAGTCCCAATTTATATTAAATGGCCTCAACTATAGATACAGTGCTCAACACGGCTCACAAATCTCTCATTTAAATGAACGTTTTCTATAAGAAGCTTAACAATATTATATGTGTACATATACATTAGATTAGTCAGTACTGAAGCCAAATCTGCAGCTTATCTAACAAAATAACTTATGATAATTGTCCAAAAACTAGTACACCCTGTATATGTTAGGGAAAAATAATAAAAAAAAAAAACTAAAAGGAGCAAAATTCAAATAATGAGTGAGAAAAGGAAAACCAAATGAGAAGCATTTAGAAGGGGGCGGGGCATGTCAGATACTAGAGAGCATTTGATTGGTCAAGATTTGATGAGAAACTGAAGTATGAGGTGATTTAAAAACAATTATTGATTCCTTAAAGAGGCAAACTGCAAGCTTTGGATGTTTACATCAGTTTCATATTTTCTAAACGGGAGTTTCAACATATCAAATTTTTTATTTAGGTTTCATGGGATCTTTAACAGGGGGAGAATTACACATTGACGATCAGTGAAGTCAACTTAATTTCGGTAGTGTCTGTTTGTGTTATATACGGGGTGTCAAACTCATTTTAGCCTCATGGAGGAAAATTTATTCCCAAGTGGGCCAGACTGGTAAAATCATGGTATATATAACTTAAAAACAACAACTTCAGATAGTTTTCTTAGTTTTAATAAGATCAACATAAAACAGGCCTAAGGAAACCACGGTCTCACGGTAATTTGTAACTTTTTGATTTGGTGGCTAATTTTTATGAATACATATAACCTCATTCATACAATTTAGCACAATTTGCTTATCACTAAATGATGGTTGGGTTTTTTATATTGTACATATTTTACATGTTTACATATTGTACAATTAGCCACTAAACTGACCAATGTGAAATAGTTACGTTTCCTCGTGAGAACACCTCAGTGTGCTATGGTAGGGCATAGATGTGGTCTTTCTCGCTGAGAAGGCTGTCACACTGACGTTGAATCAGGAATCTTAAAGAAAACTTTGTGTATGCCAGATTTCACGCTCACGTTTGGATTTACCAACGATGAAATTAACTTGAGAATGTGCGTTAGTCCACGCCAACGTCATGTCTGGCGTTTGTGTATTTCTTGAGTGTGTTTGTTTTATTTCCATTGCTCCTCCTAGAGGCAATTGTGTTTAATTGCACACTACAAAGTAGGGATGTAACGGTATCAGAATTTCACGGTACGGTAATACCTCGGTATGAATGTCACGGTACGGTATTTATTGAATCATTTACAGGAAAAAGCAAAACTTGTGAAAATACTCCAAAAAAGTGCCAAAAGTGTCAATGACATACAAATTAGCCATCTATCTGTAAGCTTTGAAACAGGAACTTCAATTTTAATAACAAAAAATTATTAAACCATGTAAAAAAATAAAGTTTCAATTTAGTATTGTTGAAAACTCATCACATTCAACATTTAATCACTCACTCACTTAGATAGAGATGGGTTTAAAGGAAAATTATCATATAAATATAATCTGGTAAAAGCTGGTATCTCTGGGCATTTACAATGTCCCCTGCAACAGAAAAAATCCCTCTCATTTGGGACTGAGGTTTCTGGGACAAGAGAGATAGGACTTGGCCCAGGTTGACAGCAGTGGGTAACGTTGTGCATTGTCTTTCCCCCACTTGAGAAGACAAACCATGAGTGAGATAGAGGTCTCATGTCTGCATCAATCTGAACAGTGTGCTGACAACACCGCTATTCAGTACGCGCGCGACAACACAGCTGATAAGAACTCGCGCGACAACACCGCTACTCAGTACGCGCGCGGCGACAACACCCGCTTTAGAGTTTTCCAGCTCTTTTTCATCCCCGCTTCTAGTAGCACACTCCATTTCCGCATTACTGGATCTGTAGCGACAACAGACCGCAAGGGATGATGGTCAAGCATGGGCTGATGGGAATTGTAGTTTTCGCTACCTCCCGTTCGCTTCATTCGCCTGAGCTAATTTTCTCAGAAGACCTATAAATTTACCGAGTCATGCGACTTCGGTAATATCGAAAAGAATTTATATTGCGGTATGACGGTATTTACAATACCGTTACATCCCTACTTCAAAGTATCTTTGAGCCGTGCAATGCCAGCTGTATGGTACGGGATCATCCGCATGTCTCCGGCACTGACTGGGTTGATTAATACTGAATGTGTGTCATGGTTAACAATAGAGCACTATGCTGGTGTGCACTTCAGCATTGGGAAACGGGCTCACACATATACTCTGCACTCTGACTACTTCAACAATGTTGATAAGCCGTGATGGGCATTTCTCTCTATCTTATGCTGAACGCAGTCGACCAATCACAATAGACTGGGTCGTCGTAATCAGCTCAGCTCAGACCAATCAGCTCAGATTAGCATCACGCTAAGGAGGGGTTTGGGAACAAATGAATCGCTGGGTATCGCTGGGGTATGGGAGTCGCTGCAATAATAAGATAAAAATAAATGCATATTATAAGACAATGAAAGTGTTTTTTGACCTTGCATGCACATCAGCCTGTTGTTGGAGACTCCCGAAACCAAAATATGACCTTTTTTAATGAATTATAGGGGCTCTTTAAGATGCACTTTTGTCAATTCACTCTCTATACACACAAATACACAATTCTATGCCATGTCTACCTTTCCAGTTGTACGCCCCTGGTGCTCCAAAGATAACGTAATGGTAGTCTTTGGTGAAGGTGGCCGCCAAGCCCTGCTGACAGGCCCCGAAACGCTCATGACCTCTGGTGCGGCCGTCACAAAACTTCCAGTTCCCTCCATCCTCATCCGACTGGTTGTCAATGCTCAGGTCCTGACTAAGCATATAACAGCGTCCCGTGATGTCGCGCGCCTCTTGAGGGGTGTTCGGAAACAGCAGCCGCTGGTAGCGATGGGCACATGTCTAAGAAAGAGGGAAAGAAGGTAGTGTCCGATAATAACACATGACATGCTGTAAATTGTAAATGCCATAGTGCAGGGGTGTCCAAAATTGGTCCTGGAGGGCCGGTGTCCTGCAGATTTTAGCTCCAATTTGCTTCAACTTGCTTTCTAGACTGCCTTGTAAGAGCTTGATTAGCTAGCCCAGGTGTGTCTGATTGAGGTTGGAACTTAACTTTGCAGGACACCGGCCCTCCAGGACCGAGTCTGGACATCCCTGCCATAGTGTAACTGGAAGTCAGTTAGTGGTTCGTTAACATTAAGCTGTTCTTGACGTACCACAATCTTGCCTCCGGGTCCTTGACTCTGAACAGTTACACCCATCCACTGGTTCTCCTTATTCTCCACCCGAACATCAACTGTGAAGCCAAATGAAATCATTTACAGTCTTGTGAAAAAGTTTGGACACCCTGTGAAATCCCTTTTTTTCCATTCAGGACATAATAGATGATCAGAACTTTGGCAGGTCTTAAAAACCTGAACAAGACAATGGCTGTGTTTAAAATAGCCTAGCTACTTTTAATTTGATCTTACTACACGACCGTTAGATAAGTATTTTCTATATTGAGCTTATTCTTCATGCATGAGCGGGCACAGATTCCACTGGAATCTTTTTTGGCTCAGATGCCCGTTCATTCACTTCCATTAATTTTTATTTGTTAAAAACAGCTTGTTAAGGTTATTGATGTTGCAAACTGATATTAGTTCAGTCATACATTCATTCAGTAGACATAAACATTAGATTCGATGATGGGTCACAGTTGTCTAATGTCGGTGAATATAACGCCCTATTCACACGGGGCTTCAGCGTCAACGCTTGACAGAGGGCGTGTCTGAAGTTGGAGCTGAAACGATCGTCATAGAAGCGTCAGCCAATGAAATTCAGTCAGCAATAGGCCACTGTCTGAGCTGGTGTATTTGCATACAGCGATCTGATTGGCTGACGCTTCCGTCGGCGCTTGAAAAGTTGAGCTGGTCCCAACTTCTGCAGCGAGGAACGCTTCTGAAGCGCCGCCGACGGATCCACAATGCAGTTCGGCAACGCCTGACGTCACCCATTCAAAGTGAATGGGAAGCGTTGACGCTGACGCCCCGTGTGAATAGGGCGTAAATATCTAGGCCTTTGGCTCGATACTGAACTGTCCTTTAAACCCCATATTGATTTTATAATTAAAAAGTCATATCGGTGCTTAGGTTCTCTTTATCGTTCTATTAATTGTTTTTCATTTAAAGTAAGAAAAAAATTGATCTCTCAATTAATTTTTCCTATTATTGATTACGCTGATATTATCTATATTCATTCCTCTGATATTAATTTAAAACCTTTAAATAATGTGTTCAATTCTCTGTGTCCATTTGTTTTAAGATGTCCTTATAGCATTGTATATTACACGAAACACTTGGTTTGCTTCAACCTAAGTTCTGCAGACAGTATCATTGGTATTTGTTTCTTTTTAAATGTGTTTACTTATTTAAAGCAGTTTTTTGTTCCATTTACATCACCATATTCGCTTCGTCATATGCAACAGAATTATTTTTTTGTTCCCAGAATTTCTACAGAAAGTGGCCGTAGGTCCTTTCGATACAAAGCACCGACTGGACAAAGGACAGACTGGAACAATCTCCCTTCCTTTTTTAGATCAATTAAATCACTTCGTCTTTTCAGGGCTAATTAATTTCTCTTTTGGAAACAACTTGCGAATGTTATTAATATTGGCCTTAAATTAAACGTTTATTATTTATTTGTATATGAAATTGTTTGTACTTTTGATTATATGTTTTTGCTTATTTAGGCTTCAGATTGTGGGAAGTGTTTCAGGTGGAGTGTGCTGCTTGTTTGATTGTTTGTTTGTCTTGTCAAGTGTATGTACGTTATGATGTGTACTCTGTTTGATTTATGAACTTTTTAGGGACCCCCTTTGAAAATGAGATGATTCATCTCAAGGGGCTATCCCATTCAATAAATTCAATTCAATTCATTTATTCATTCATTTTATTTTCGATTTAGCTCCTTTATTAATCTGGTGTTACCTCAGCGGAATGAATGAATGTTGAAAAGATCTTCTTTCCATTAAATAGAAATTGGGGAAAATATACAAGAGGGCTAATAATTCAACAGACTTCACCTGTATGTCAAATCTCTGATAAGTTTTTGCTCTGCTTACCATCGTTGTCGAAGTCCACTCGGCTACAGTCGTTAGGATGGGTGGTGATGTCACAGCTGTACAGCCCACCCGTGACGTTTGCTCCCTGATTGGATAAAGCCCTGGCTTTGGGAGCGCCAATCAACAATCTGTGCAACAACAAAAAAATAAATAAATAAATAAAAATATAATTTTATTATTAAACTCCATCTGGTGGGCGAGGCAGTGGCGCAGTAGGTAGTGCTGTCACCTCATAGCATGAAGGTTGCTGGTTTGCTGGTTCGAGCCTCGGCTCAGTTGGCATTTCTGTGTGGAGTTTGTATGTTCTCCCTGCGTTCCCGTGGGTTTCCTCCGGGTGCTCTGGTTTCCCCCACAGTTCAAAGACATGCGCTACAGGTGAATTGGGTAGGCTAAATTGTCCGTAGTGTGTGTGTGGATGATTCCCAGAAATGGGTTGCGGCTGGAAGGGCATCCGCTGCGTAAAAACTTGCTGGATAAGTTGGAGGTTCATTCTGCTGTGGCAACCCTGGATTAATAAAGGGACTAAGCCGACAAGAAAATGAATGAATGAATGACTCCATCTGGTTTGTGAATAACAATTAATTCCCAGAATTCATTCATTCATTCATTAATTTTCTGTTGGCTTAGTCCTTTATTTATCAGAGGTCGTCACAGCGGAATGAACCGCCAACTATTTCTGCATATGTTTTACGAAGTCCTCCGCAACCCAATACAGGGAAACACCCATACACACTCCCACATTCACACACACATGCATACACTATGGCCAATTTAGTTTACCCAATTCACTTATAGTGCATATCTTTGGACTGTAGGGAGAAACCGGAGCACCCGGAGGAAACCCACACGAACACAGGGAGAACTCCACACAGAAATGCCAACTGACCCAACCGGGGCTCGAACCAGCAACCGTCTTGCTGTGAGGCGAATGTGCTAACCACTGCACCACCGTGTCGTTTTCATCACAAAATAGAAGACTGAATTGCAGCTTGACGTTGGTTGATGCCTGTCATAACACACAACAAAGATGATGTTGTAGCGTGTGGCTGATACTCCAAAACTATGTGGTAAAATACACTTTCAAGTAACCAAATTTGGATGTCAAAAATGACTTGCTGTTGTTGAGTGTTGCTGAAATTCACTTGAGATGTGTTTTTATTTTCAAGTCTCCCCCATTTGCATCCATATGAATAGAAGTTATTCATTGATTCATTTTCTTTTCGGCGTAGTCTCTTTATGAATCTGGGGTCACCACAGCAGAATAGCCGCCAACTTATCCAGCATATGTTTTTTTACGCAGCGGATGCCCTTCCAGCTGCAACCCATCCCTGGGAAACATCCACACACACTCATTCACACTCATGCACTACGGACAATTTTAGCCTACCCAATTCACCAGTACTGCATGTCTTTGTACTGTTGGGGAAACCGGAGCACCCGGAGGAAACACACATGAATGCAGGGAGAACATGCAAACTCCACACAGAAACGCCAACTGACCCAGCCGAGGCTCGAACCAGCAACCTTCTAGCTGTGAGGTGACAGCACAACCTACTGCGCCACTGCGTCACCCCTGAATAGAAGTCATTGGAACAAACAAGTGTGGTGTGACCTCCTTTCGCTCTGTGTGCTGCAACTGAACATTTTGGAGCAGAGCCATAGATTTGGCAGAAAGACTAAATACAGGAAGGACCTTGTAATTATGACATGATCAGCGTTTGGTGAATGAGACTGCTGCTGCTTTGTGATGAGGAGGATCAGACAGATTATTTCGTCAGCGGGTGTCTTCCTGTTTTCAGGAGCCAGCTGCTTCAGATCAATTATTTACATTCACACTTCTGTCGTCACACAGCTAAACACACACTCATGGATGTAGATTTTAGGGGAAACCTGAAACATCAGTCTGTGTGTGAATTCACAATTTTTCACTAAAGCACATTAAAAAATATTTTTACGAACGATTAATCCAGGCAGGTGAATCCACTGAAAAAAAAATCAGTTTTGGTGTGTGTGTGTGCGTGTGTGTGTGTGTGTGTGTGTGTGTGTGTGAATGAGATTGTTTGGGTGTTTCCAAGTACTGGGTTGTGGCTGGAAGGGCATCCGCTGCGTAAAGCATATGCTGGAAAAGTTGGCGGTTCATTCCACTGTGGTGATCCATGATATATAAAGGGCTAAGCCGAAGGAAAATAAATAAATGAAAGTAGAATATGCATGAAATCATTAAATGACTCTTAATTAATGTATTTTATCTACAAAAAAACTAATGTGTGGCACATTTTACAATATAAAGTTTGTTTAGGAAATTGTTGGACTTGTTGTCTGCTTTATGAAGGTAAAATTAGTAATGTGTACATTACATTGCGCCTTGTTGCAATTTTAGCGTCCTTAAATAACAATAAAGACAATAAGGACAATAATGTTGAGCCTGTATCATATCACATAAATAAACAGTCGGAATATGAATTTACATATAGCCATCTGTTGCGTAGCCAAACCCTTCTCCAAAATTCATTCCAGACACACCTTTAACACAAGAAGGGAAATTCCTTCACTGCCTCACTGCCTTCCTTCACTAGTTTTCAATGAATTTTATTAGATATTAATGGTGCTGTCAATATATATGCATATACATACAATTGAAGTCAGAATTATTAGCCCCCTTTGGAATTTTTAAATATTTCCCAAATGATGTTTAACAGAGCAAGGAAATTTTCACAGTATGTCTGATAATATTTTTTCTTCTGGAGAATACAATACTTGCCTAATTCCCCTGACCTGCCTAGGTAACCTAATTAACATAGTTAAGCCTTTAAATGTCACTTTAAGCTGTATAGAAGTGTCTTGAACAATATCTAGTCAAATATTATTTATTATTTACTGTCATCATGGCAAAGATAAAATAAATAAGTTATTAGAAATGAGTTATTAAAACAATTATGTTTAATAATGTGTTGAAGAAATCTGCTCTCCGTAAAACAGAAACTGCGGGAAAAAATAAACTGGGGGCTAATAATGCAGGGGGTCAATAATTCTGACTTCAACTGTGCGTAAATTTTTTGGTTTTGTATTTTTTGTATTTTATATTTACTTATACAAATATATACAATAACATATTTTATGCAGGGGATACCCTTTCAGCTGCAATCCAGTACTGGGAAACACCCATACACTATCACATTCACACATATACACTACGGACAATTTACCTCACCCAATTGACCTATAGCGAATGTGTTGTGTGTGGGGAAACCAGAGCAACCGGAGGAAACCCACGCCAACACGGGAAGAACATGCAAACTCCTCACAGAAATGCTGACTGACCCAGCCGAGGCTTGAACTAGCGACCTTCTTGCTGTGAGGCAACAGCGCTACCCACTGAGCCACCGCGTCGCCTCACAAACATTATATAAATAATAAATACAAACTTTTTATTCGCTTGATGGCACTTTTGATATATATAACACAGCATGTTTTGTGGCAACGTCAGTTTGCTGGACACACACACAAACACACACACAGCGGTGCAGAACAGCTGGCTCAGCAACTGTTATCCTGATGAAACGTCTCCAGATCGTTCATCAACTGTTCTGGGCACTTCAGTAAATGAAAAACTGGAAAACTCTGGCTCAGTCAGACTTACAGTCAACACAAGTGCACTTCTGAGACAAATGACAAAATCTCAAAGACAAAAACTCATGAAACTGATCATAAAACTAGCCATAATTGGCATTTATTTGAGTGATTGGCTGAATATATAAGCTGTCCATTGATGTATAGTTTGTTAGGATAGTACATATTATTCAATCATTTTCCTTCAGCTTAATCCCTTATTTATAAGGGGTTGCCACAGTGGAATGAACCGCCAACTATTCCAGCATATGTTTACGCAGCGGATGCCCTTCCAGCTGCAATCTAGTACTGGGTATAGATCTGCGCGGGACTAAATTTTGAATCCCGCTCCCGCCAGGTTTTAGTCCGAACCCGACCGCTCCCGCTTATATTCACTATTTGTTGTCCTGCTGTCCGACTCGCCCCGTTTTCTACCCACTGCGCCACCGAGAGGGGGAAGGGCTGATGTGTTTAAAAATAATATCCACTCAGCTACATGATGCAGAGTCCAGACAGCCTATAACATGCTGTCTGTATAAACACACACACATAGACACAGCACCAAGCAAGTGACACACATACACACACGCATAGACAGCACCAAGCTAGCGACGCACAGCATCAAGCTCTCTCTCTCATACACACACATGCGCATACACACAAACATAGAAAGCAACAAACGAGCGACACACAGCATCACGCTCTCTCATTCACACACAAACATACGCGTGCTTGCTTGCTCGGGAGTCGGGAGACCGCCTGCTCCCATATAAATTACACTAGTTACCGACCGCTCCCGCGCTTTTTTTGGAAATTTATTCCTGCACCTGGGAAACACCCATACACACTCATTTACTTACACACACTTATACATTATGACAGAGATACCCAAACTAGCAGATGTGGGTAAATGTTGGCCCATTGCATCCTTTGATTTGGCCTGCCAGAGGGAAAATGATTGGGAAGGGTAGGACAAAGCCTTTAACAGAGATTCTCGTTTCCATTTAATGTAACCTTTTGTTTGTTTGTTTTATTATTGAGCTACAACAACAACAACAAAAAATTTAATGTTTCAATCAAATGTTGGGAGTTAATCAGATTTTTAACAAATGTACTGTACATACTGTCGCTAATAGGGGACAAAGCAGAAGACATTCATTCATTCATTTTCTCTTCGCCTTTATTAACCTGAGGTCGCCACAGCAGAATGAACCGCCAACTTATCCAGCTTATGTTTTACACAGCAGATGCCCTTCCAGCTGCAACCCATCACTGGGAAAGCTGAAATAACACCATAAAATAATTTTATTTCAAATTGAATCCATGCACTTTCCAGGCCTTGATTACATATGACTGAAACTGCAGTATACTTTTAAGAAGTGTGGGAACCCTGTGCTTGTGTTTTCCTGTCACTAGTGCTGGTTTCAGCTGCCCCCCCACCCTCCATATGTAATACTGAATAAATAAATCATTTAATTAGCGCACCGCTAGATCTCTGTATAGTTTACGTACAGTATAAGTGTTAACACTGATGCATTAGAGCAAATACTTGTAGTCCTTTCCCACAAAGAGGTGGCAGATGGACAGTGAGAGCCCCGGGAGCCCAGTGCTCTGTAATGGTTGAGAAATTCAACACATATCTGATGGACAATCCTGAATGATTTACATGCCAGAGCGGGATTTCAGCAGCGCTACAGTCTATTCTCTCTACATGGGAAACAGGCCAGCAATTATAGTGTTCATCAGCGTTTCATCTGTGCACCCACTGACCCTTAATCCACTTTCCATGGAGAGTCCATTCAGGGGTCCATTCCAAAAAAAAATGCTGCTCTTACATAGAGATTGTGTCTTTTCTTCCGTTTTTCAGCCAGTTTCTTCAACTTTCCCCCTTTATGCCATGCTGAAAAATCCAGCTTAAACCAGCTTATGCTGGTTTTAGCTGGTTGACCAGCCTGGTTTTAGAGGGGTTTTGGCCATTTCCAGGCTGGTCTCCAGCCATTTCCAGCCTGGTCTTAGCTGGTCAGGCTGAGAGATGACCAGCTAAAACCAGCTTGACCAGCCTAGCCAAGCTGGGAGTCCAGCCAAAACCAGCTATGTTCAGCTTAAACCAGGCTGGTCAAGCTGGTTTTAACTGGAGTTGGCTGGTCATTTTCCAGCCTGACCAGCTAAGACCAGGCTGGAAATGGCTGGAAACCAGCCTGGAAATGGCCAAAACCCCTCTAAAACCAGCCTGGTCGACCAGCTAAAACCAGCCAACTAGCCTAGTCTGGTTTAAGCTGGATTTTTCAACAGAGTGAGCGAAATTGTATGGAGATCTATAAAAGCTGTTCGACATTTCTTATTTGAACCAATTTAAACAATTATAAACAACATTAAACAGAAACATTTTGGTGTTCTGATAGCGATTCCTATGTAGAAAAACCACTTCCTGCCCCCTATCTGAATTTCAGCCATCATCAATGACGTCATCTGAAAACAACAACCCATGAGACTTTACAAGCAACTTAACAACACCCTGTAATTTACAACGTGACATAAAAGTCAACAAAATAACACAACTTTAGTACTTTAGTCTTACGGTTGCCACTGTAAAGACAAACTATAAATGATGGTGATTTTGTAGTATTGTTCTTCTGTCATGATTATGAAGCTACGTGCTATATGCTAATGAAGTCAGCATGCTATTGTTTTAGTGTAACCCCGCCTGTCCTACGCCACCCAACCCTCTCCGAGCTGGTTTCAAACCGGCGACCTTCCGCATGGGAGTTGGTTGCTCTAACAAGGAGGCTAAAGACCATGGCCTCTAGCATCTGTCGCTAGAGCACCTTTAGAGGTCAGAGGGGTGAGGTTTACCTGCACAGCACTTACTAGCTGGCCTCCGTTACACTCACCCCGCAGCAACCCGGTTCGAATCCGGGTCACGGCACCAGTTGTAGCGTGATGTTTTCTGCGTTGTGTTGAAATCACTGACACATCATACGAATCTTTGCCTTTATATCACGTCCTCGTTTATTCTGGATAACACAAAGGAACATATAAGAGGACTTGCGCAGCCTAAAAGCGTGTATTGATGAATTCACACATACATATATAAAACAACTTTGACGGTTAAGTAAAAGACAGTAGTTTAGATATAAACTTTTAATTATAATCAGTTAAGATAATCAGTTGATTAACTATGTAGGATAATTCATTTTAAAGTGACATATTATTGTTTGCTTTTTATATTTTACAACAAAGTGATTTTAACCAAGTATGATAATATTAAGAGCTTGAATTAGTTTGTTACACTTAATACAACAATTAGACGGTCTATAATGTTTTCTTTGTGTATGTGGACACATGAATAAAGGCATAAGTGTCCAATTATTTTTATTCACATAATTTGAGTTCAGAAACTGCAGAGATGTTAAAATAATCGTTACGATATAATAATAATAATGACTGAAATGGGAAACCATATTTGTGATATTCAATAGGTGGCGATAATGCTAAAGAGTTAGTTACCATATATGGTTTGCCTAAATCGTGTGTCCTAGATTGTGTGTGCCTAAAACGTGTGTGGTTCTGCGGGCCTGCAGCTGGATATTATTGGACTGGGGAGAAGCAAAGCACGCGCACTCCCCAAATCAACATGGAGACAGGAAACCCCAAACATGGTCATGACAAGTGGAATCACAAAATAACGAACATTTTTTACCTTTCGGTTTTGCACCTGCTACATTAGCTTTACTAGTCAGTGTGTATTTGTCTCTGTCTACACAACTAATGACTGAACAAATCATTAAAGTTAAGTGTGGAGAATGTGTCCGGTCAACCTGACACCGTTTTCCAACTAATAAAAGGACAAAGGATCTCATTAGAGGAATGATGGGAAAGCAGCATTTCACTTAAAAAGCCAAAGAATGTTGCCCTGTATTGTGTTCAGGCTTGAAAGGCAATTCATTGTGCTGCGACAGATTTGAGTTTGATTAGTCGGAGCATGTCATTGTTAACAGTAAGAGGGTTTATTTCATCGGGGTCAGCAGGTTTAGCAGCAGAACTGCCTTACACACAATGGAAGTGAGAGTATCCATAGTAATCCAGCGCTATCTGTAACTTTTTGAGTTAGCGGCTAATTCGTATGAATTCGTATGATCTTATTTATACCTTTTAATACGATTAAAAAAAATAAAGCAGCTGTCTCATTGCTTCAGCGTAACCTGAATCATTCTGCCCACTGTAGTCCAGTGATTCAGCGCATACCTGATTCAGACGGCTGCTGCCTCATCACTGAAGCCGGGAAATGCCCAGATCAGCTGTTTCTGCTCATCAGTTTCCCCGTGCAGATGTTTCCATCGTTCCATTAGAAAATACACCATAACCAACTTTTTAATTCTCAAAGTGTTACACAGTCCTAAAGCATCCGTGCCAAAGCTGCGGCAGCTGCTGTGTGTCCTAAACTCCATCCCAATCAGGAGCTGCGCAACTGTTTCAGAAGTCCACAATGAAACTCAGTGCAATCGCTCCAGTTGTTCAGATGATGTGTGAATGTGCCAGATGTGCGTGTAGCATATTGTACAGTTCTGTGATGCGACTGCGGAATATACTAGATGGACTGAGGTGTCATGTCAATAGCTATGATTATGTCAACTCTTTTTATAACCTTATTTTCGAATATTGCATAAAATTTGCTTGATGGAAGCACCAAGATGTGCATACATTTTGAAAATGTGCATTAAAAAAAACTTACTGAGTGGCTTAACTTTTCATCTGAAAAGAAAGAATGTGCATAAACTATGTTAGAACCATATTAATCGAATATAATCCAGGCCAGCATACGCATAAAAAAATCATGTGATTTTGTTTTAAAGTAACAGGTACAGTTATAACTTATAATTATTAGCCCCTCTTTGATTTTTTTTGATTTTTTATATTTCCCAAATGATGTTTAACAGAGCAAGGAAAATTTCACAGTATGTCTGATAATATTTTTTTCTTCTGGAGACAGTCTTACTTGTTTTATTTAAGCTAGAGTAAAAGCAGTTTAAAATTTTTTAAACATCATTTTAAGGACAAACTTGTTTTTCCAAAAATGTTAGGATGAAAACGTTATCATTGTCTTTGTTGGAATATTTTACAAGCATTAGCATTAGAAACGTTACATTCAAGTCGTTAATAGGACGTTCTAATAAGATTACGATATCACTGTGTTGTTAGTGGAACGCTTTAAAAACACTAGAAATAAAAAGATTTACCACTAAGTTGTCAATGGAACGTTATAAAAACATTACGATGAAAACGTTATCACTGTGTTGTTGGTGGAATGCTTTAAAAACACTAGGATTAAAAACGTTACCGTTAGGTTGTAAATAAAATGTTCTAAAAACGTTAGGATGAAAACATTATTATTGGATTTTTGTTGGAACATTTTAAAAACATTGATTAAAAACATTGCCATTATGTTGTGAATAGAATGTTCTAAAAATGTTATGTTGAAAACGTTATCATTGTGTTTTTGTAAGAACAATTTAAAAATGTTAGCATTAGAAACGTAACCATTGAGACGTTAATACAACGTTCTAAAAACATTTGGATAAAAACGTTATCACTGTGTTGTTAGTGGAACGCTTTAAAAACACTAGAATTAAAAAGATTTACCACTAAGTTGTGAATGGAACGTTATGAAAACATTACGATCAAAACGTTATCACTGTGTTGTTGGTGGAACGCTTTAAAAACACTAGGATTAAAAATGTTACCGTTAGGTTGTAAATAAAATGTTCTAAAAACGTAAGGATGAAAACGTTATTATTGGATTTTTGTTGGAACATTTTAAAAACATTTAGATAAAAATTGTTACCATTATGTTGTGAATAGAATGTTCTAAAAATGTTATGTTGAAAACGTTATCATTGTGTTTTTGTAAGAACAATTTAAAAATGTTAGCATTAGAAACGTAACCATTGAGACGTTAATACAACGTTCTAAAAACATTTGGATAAAAACGGTATCACTGTGTTGTTAGTGGAACGCTTTAAAAACAATAGGATTAAAAATGTTACAGTTAGGTTGTAAATGGAACGTTCTAAAAACGTTTTTAATAATGTTCTTTTAACCAAACAATAACATAATACAACGTCTAAAAACTGGACGTTTTAGACGTTCAAATAACGTTCAGACAAAGCATTTTTATAACAATGGAAAGTTACAGGAATGTTTCCATAACACAAACTTGTTAGCTGGGTGAACACATAGCTGTTACCCTAATAAAATCTCTTTAGGGCTAAAAATCTTTGCACACCTGAGCAGACCAACCCAAACACACAACCAGCAGTGATCACTGTCAAAAAAAACAGAAGAAAAGAAAGAAAAGGGGGCCTCTGGTGATCTATATCTCAGGTTACGTGAGCACAGATGGCCTGGTGTACATATTCCCCGATTTCTCCTGTTCCAGCGCAAACAAATGCCAACCTGTTCAGAGACCGCTCTCGAAACTCACAGCTTCAGAGGCCTATCCCAGAGGCTTGTTTGGTTTCCTGAGATGGCTGGAGGAGATGAGCAATGATTGTTTTCGCACCACAATCACTATGAATGACAGGAAGGAAGAGCTTTTGTGTTGCATTAAAGGGAAGCTACACTTAAACTTTCCTGCATGGCATCTGCGAGGACGGCCAAAGATAATAGTACCCGATGGTTTCGCTCATGTAGAGAGGATTTACAATAAAATGAGAATTTTTGTGCAGTTGCAATAATGAATCACACACAATATCGTTAAAAATTTCATGCACCCACACACACACACACACACACACACACAGTTTGAGCGTTTAACTTTGCACTGTTTTTGCATGGCAAATGTATTAGGACACACGTTAATATCCACTGCTGTATGGACATCTGTTATGTTGATGCACAAAATAAACCTGATTTAACGTCCACAAAGGATTGAAGCGTCTTCTTTTATAATTGTACTGACCTGCGGCTGTGATGATAAAGACGGTAATTAATTTCAAACATGCACTGTTTTAAAAACGTTTTTGATCACATTTGATGATGACTGATGATCACAGAGGATCACACATTTTAGGGGATCCAACCCACCCTGGCCATAGCCTGCTCTCACTCATGCCATCAGGCAGGCGTTACAGAAGCCTGAGGTGCAAATCAGTGCGGTTTCGGGATAGTTTTTATCCTGTCATTATAAGACTTTTGAATAATACCATTTCTTAAGCATTGTTGATAGCTAGTGTTAAATAATAAATCAATAAATTTGTTAAACTAGCATAAACTGTTAATATTACAACAAATAGCGAAATAGGTATTTAAGTATTAAGTTATTCTCTTCAGAGATTTTTTTAAAAATAGGTTATATATTATATGTTTATATTTTTATGGAATTATAAAAGCTTTTTTATCATGTTAGGATTTTATAGTGTTTGTATAATGATGTTTTTTATGTTCTTGTTGGGTCTGTTGTAACGTAATTTCATTCTGCATTACAATTCTATTGTGATGTGTTGAATGACATAAATAAAGGAAACTGAAACTGAAACTGAAAACTGAAACTTTCCTTTGCGCACGGCCTGTCTTGTTGATATGACTATACGCGTTACTACAGAGACATGTTAATAAGTGGCTGTCAATCAAATTCGGTGGGAGGGGAAATCGCACTCCTACGTCACGGGGCCTAAAAGAAGCGTGGGCCTAAAAATGGGAGGGATTTGGATCCTATTTTAACGTCAGAAAATTTAAAAGGAAAGAGACTTATTGTGTTTATATCACCCCAATATGACTGAGGACACACTTTACCTACACAGTTCTGTCCAAACAGCTTACAAAAGACGATTTTCATCATAGGTGCCCCTTTAAGACTCATTAAAATCATGCTCTAAATAAAAGCAATGGCACGCGATAGAAAGAATATTTTCCATATTAAAAGGAGGTTTTGTCCTAACCAACACCTGAATTTGATATTTTAGAAATTGCTTCTATTTCTCTCAGGTGAACAACAGGATAAACTGATCACCTCAGGTACACCTCATGTGCTTTATTCAGTGTTAAATGCTAATAATGTGAGTTTAAATGCTATTTAATTATTATAATAAATAAATAAAATAAGCAGTTTGAAATTGAACTTCAGAACTGTGACAGTGCAAACCAACACATATCAGCGATTCAGCATCTACATTTAATAATGTTAAAGATGTTTAATATGTATTAAGTAGATTACAAACTTACCATTTCGTTGGTGTGTAGTGAGTGCACTATTCTGTGCCTCTGAACGGCTTTATTTACGTTTCGTCTAATACAAACATCCGTCTAATGCTCATCTCTGCAAATCTCATCACGTAGTGTGTTGTTAGGACACAGGGTTACAATGTAACCTGCTCACCTAATGTTTACACTCGTAATATTTATATTATTTACTAATTAATAACCACCTCATGTGGAACTCTGAATCTACGTCTCATTTCGGAGGCTGCTACTTTCCACAGGAGGTCATAGGAGCACACTTTGAGATCCTTTCTGAACGAAATACGCTGTTATCCACCAAGGCAACCCGGGGTGCTGAAATATAATTGGCTAAAGTGGCAGTGGGTGGATTAAAGGGACCAAAACAAAGGCAATCTTTCTGGCAGGTAAAGCACATTTTCAAAGCAGAATAGCTGACCTCAGCATTGTTTTTCAGATAAACTAGAATGTTCAGTTAGCATGTTTCTTAAATAAGTAAGCCAAACTTACATACAACACCTATAACTTTGACTTATTATTTCTGAAAACTCTACAGCACATTTTAACTTGTCTAGAAAATGCTTCTTAATTTAAGAATATTAACTTTTCGGAACAATGTAAGGTATTTAATTGCATCATTGCAATTTTAGGGTGAACTAACCCTTTAAAAGGTTATATCGACCCTGAAATATATCACTAAATACATCACTCAACTATATAATTTGTAAGAATACATGCCTCCATGTCAACTTTATGTTACACAAGTTTTACATTATACGAGTTTTATTATACAAGTCTACAGTCAGTTAATTTACACAATCTGGAAAACAGTGAGGGTACAAACGCATCTTTAAAATACTATAGCTATGCATAATCTGGGCAAAAAACAAAATGACTTTGAACACAGATCTTCTAACCCATGTGCAAACTGCTTCACCTCTGACCAGGGGAAATGCAGTCATGCAGCACAAATGGGCTTTCAGCACCAAATCTGAGCTCCGTTCACACGCTTCTAATGAACAGAGTTAGACACAACTCAAACTGTGTGTGAACATGTCAGCGTACGATATGTTAATGACAAAAAACATTCGAACCTAATCTCATAATAATAGTGGGATTGTCATAATTGCGGCAGGCTCTCTAAAAATATTCCCTCATTTCCTGTTTTTTTTTTGTAGGTTTCTCTGTGTACCTAACCTTAACCTCACAGAACTGATCCGCTTTTCACAGTAAACAGAGAAAATACTGGCAAACTGCTGAAGAATTCAAAGCAGCCAATGTGTTGATCAAGACAGGCTGAACTTCAATAGGAAGACATTTTTCTGACATTGCGTAAAATAGTTACATTTCTTCATGAGATCAGGGGTGCATTTCCCAAAGCCATCAATAGCCAACTTAGGTTGCAAGTTTCGTCATCACAAACATAGTTTGTTGATTTGCCGTTTCTCAAATCCATCGCTCCAAACTGCGTCGCAAACTTGAGCACTCGCAACTACACCTCTGGAGCTGTAGTTAGAAACAGTTCCTGGCTGTGTTCTATTCCCACTTACCCCCCCTATGCCCTATTCATTTAGAACATTCTAACATTCAAAGTTGGAATTATTACAAAGAAAAAGCATTAAGGTCATCTCTCTAAGGTGTAATTTGCTTACAGATTAATTTTACAGTTCAGTTTTAGCGATCTTCATGTTTACAATTGTGCTTTCTTCGCAGTGCACTTTGAAAACATTGATGTCATTTTGAACACAGCCTCATGGCGAAAGTTATAGGGGACCTAATGTTTAAAATCAGATTTTATGTTACGTCTCCAAAGCTTGTGAAAACAAAAAACAGCATACGTTAATGCTTAAATTTAGAGTGGGTTATTTTATCAAGAATCTGTACTATATATGACATGGGCCTGCTGGGTAGAACTCTCTGCAGTTGTTTACATGTGTCAAACTGTAAAAGTAGACTTAAAAAAATAAAAAATAAAAAACAATATCCTACTTAATAATAATAATAACAATTATAATAAACATCATCATCATCATTATTAATATTATTAATATTATTATTATTATAATTAAATTATTTTTTATTTCGAATAAATAACAAATTTTAACTTTCATTTTATTTATATCGCCTCATTATTTGTTTATTGTTTTTATTTATATGATATTATAATAGGTGTTATATTTTGTAAGTATTTTCATGTTATAAAATAAAATATGTAATGTTTAACCTCTCAAAAATATTCTCAAAAATAAATGTTTTTATTACATTTTGATACATTTTTATTTCAAGGTGGATGAAAGGCCAAAACAAAGGAAAAATATGTCATCTTAAACAAAAATCTTCTCGTGCGAACATGTCCTCAGACATTAAAATAAACACTTATGTCACAGCACTGTGCATGTGCTTTTAAATCCAGCTGAGAAAGTTGTCAGACTGTTCAACTATTTGCAAGTGCCAATAATCAGATTATTGTAAGTCTACGCCATCCCTTACAATCCGATTAATATTTTGGATCAAGCTTGTTTGGATTGATTAAGGTGTTTACACTGTTTTCAATCTGACTGAGTCATAAATCCTGTTATTAGTGTGCAAATCAACAAACAAGCAATTCCAGCGTTATGGATGTAACATTTGCAGTAATATCTCAAAACATAAATTCACAAAGAAAGTATGTTAACATTATATTGAAACATCGGTGCGGGCGAGGCAGTGGTGCAGTAGGTAGTGCTGTCGCCTCACAGCAAGAAGGTCGCTGGTTTGAACCTCGGCTCAGTTGGCGTTTCTGTGTGGAGTTTGCATGTTCTCCCTTCATTCGCGTGGGTTTCCTCCGGGTGCTCCGGTTTCCCCCACAGTCCAAAGAAAGGTGAATTGGGTAGGCTAAATTGTCCGTAGTGTATGAATGTGTGTGTGGATGATTCCCAGAGATGGGTTGCGGCTGGAAGGGCATCTGCTGCATAAAAACTTGCTGGATAAGTTGGCGGTTCATTCCGCTGTGGCGACCCCGGATTAATAAAGGGACTAAGCCGACAAGAAAATGAATGAATGATTTGTTTTTATTCAACTGGTATGACGTGTATAATTTCAAGTAAACTAAAGCCATTATTACTGTAAACTACAGCAAAATGCTTAAATGTGATGGGAAACTTATGATTCTGTTACTCGTAACCGTTGTTTAACTCATTGTTAAACCTTTAAAACCACTAAAAGAGTTAAAAATAACTAAGTTTCCAGAAGCTAACCCCAGACTAGAGACACCACATGGCATGAAAATGACCCTGAAAGTGACCTGTATGAACCAAAAGCTTGGCGAACAACCAAAAACAGAGCAACAGATCAGTTTGCACACATTAATCTCACATCCAACCAAAGCAAGCACCAAAAAAATCTACTTTAGGCTGGATATAAAAAGGAAAGACACACACAGATCAGCAGAAAAACAAACGGACGGGCTTCTGTCACAGGTGTGGATGCTGTAAACAGGTGTCTTCCAGCGCACACACAAGAAAACTCACACTTGTTCATTTCGCACAACTGTTCAAACACACTCACAAATGAACAAACACACACATTTAGCCAGTGACCCCCGTCACACTCTGACTCCATGTAGATCATTCAGCCGGTTCGTTAATTGCAAATCGCAAACTCTGTTCAGCCATGAAGAAAACGAGTCTCTGGAAACAACACAGTCATTTACATCCAAACTCAAGAGTGTTTAACCAGACTTAAACATCTAGTTAAAATTAAACGATATCACATGAGTAGCAGTGCGATATGGCTGTATATCGGCACTGGTGGGGGCACTAAGGCAATCCTCCCACCAGTGCCGATATACAGCCATATCGCACTGCTACTCATTTGATATTGCTCATATATATATATATATATATATATATATATATATATATATATATATATATATATATATATATATATATATATATATATATATATATATATATGTATAGTATTAAA
Source organism: Danio rerio (assembly GCF_052040795.2). Taxonomy (NCBI): domain Eukaryota; kingdom Metazoa; phylum Chordata; class Actinopteri; order Cypriniformes; family Danionidae; genus Danio; species Danio rerio. The sequence continues at coordinate 3,632,769 of NC_141029.1, read as the reverse complement.
AAATGTATAAATTAAATTAAAATAAATTGTTTTATTACTAATAGAAACGATAAAGCTTCATCCCAAATGAGATCATGGAAATTCATAGAAATATGCCACTAATTCAACAAAACTTCAAGCACTTTTCCATGAGTGTGTCAGATTGTGCTTTAGACTAGTCTGTTAGTGCGCCATTATGACAGATGTTTTACAGTAAATTTCTGTAATTTCACGGCCGTTATTTATTATTTTTTTTCCGTCACCTCAGCTGCCAGAAATAAACCATAAAATTACAGATTTTTTTACGGTGATATACATTATATAATTTTATATAAAAAAAAATATATATATATACATTAGAAGTCAGAATTATTAGCCCCCTGCAAGTTTATTTTTCCCCATATTCTGTTTAACAGAGAGACAATTTCTTCAGCACATTTCTAATCATAACAGTTTTAATAACTCATTTTTGATTTCTGATTTATTTTATCTTTGTCATGATGACAGTAAATAATATTTGACTAGATATTTTTTAAGATATTTTTATACAGCTTAAAGGCCTAACTAGGTTAATTAGGGTAACTAGGGAGATTAGGGTAATTAGGCAAGTTATTGTATAATGATGGTTTGTTTTGTAGACTATCGAAAAAATTAAATAATATAATTATTTTGACCTTAAAATCGTGTTTAAAAAATGAATAACTGCTTTTATTCTAGCTTAAAAAAAACAAACAAGACCTTCTCCAGAAGAAAAAATATTATCAGACATACTGTGAAAATTTCCTTGCTCTGTTAAACATCATTTGAGAAATATTTAAAAAAGAAAAACAAAATCTAAAAGGGGCTAATAAGAGTTCAGCTGTATAAATATAATTTCTCTCATTAATCCAATGTGAGAACCACTCACTATTTTCACATGCACCTTTTTACCAGAAGAAAAAATTTTATCTTGAATTTTGGTGAACTCTTCTAAAAAAAAATCTATTTTAATGAAGGCTGTACACATTTAGGGTACAATGGTTGTCCTTCAGGTTTTAATTTTGACACGCCAGCTATAAAACCATTTTACACGGTTTTTCACACACATGCACACTTCACTACACTATTGACCCAACACAAATCAATTTAGTTAAAAAAGTAATAACTTCTACAAATTCAAGTGGCTGAAACACAAACAATCAAATTGCCCCACAAAAAACATAAGAATTGTGTTGTTTCAACTCATTTTAAGTAGTTTGAACAAACAGCGAAAGTCCTTCTCTGAGTGTACACACACATACCCATGAATACAAATTTTACAAATACAATACATAAAAATCTGCTTTAACCTTCATGAATACTTGCAAAAATCTTTAACACTCATACAGGTATTTTAAAGCATAACAAAATATACCTTTTAAGTAAAAAAAGAGTGTTTCCCACTTATTAAACAATGATTAAAAAAACCTCCACACTAATGAAGGAAAAGCAAGATATTAACAGAGTTTGTGATGAAAATAAATTTGTTTCTTCAAGCAAAATAGGTTTGAGGATCTAAATTAAATTTAGCTGCTGTATTTAGGAGGTTTAGAGAAGGCAGCTATTGAGGTAAAGTTGGTTTTATATTCACACATTGGTTCAGTGACAACTTGTGACACCTTCCCTGTATTGTTTACCTTGGTACTTTGAATATTGGCTCTGAAATTACATGCAAGACTTCCAAACAACATGAGCACTATTTATTTGAAGGTTGTTTTTTTAATAGGCATTGGCTGCTAATGGGATTTTACTATTTATAATTAGCAAAGAATGCTTTTCTGATTTATTACAGTATATTATTAAGGACAAACTTATAATGTGTGAATATAAAACCAACTTTAGGCTACCTTAATAAGACAGCACAGGACAAACCGTGGTGTATACAATACTCTGCGACAACAGAAGGGTTAAAAGAGGACTTTGTGGTGTCCTTTCAGTCTTGAAAAGCTTTTTTGTGTGACTTGTCGCATCACGTTGGTATTGTTAAGTTGGTTTTAAGTAAAGCAGCACCTCTTCGCGCATCCCCCAACAAGCCGCAGCTCAATACTGCACTCAGATTAGACCTTCACCGAATAACCACACATACATTGAGCTACTAACATTATAAACACCAGCGTATTTCTTTAAAAACTCACTTACGTGCGTTTTTCTTGAGGTAGAAGTAAGGCAAGTGTTTATTAATGAACGCGCGGCGCAGGTGCAGGATGAACGGCAGCGTCGAAAACAACACGACGCTCTCAAAATAATACAAACAATAATATTATTAAACGATAACTCACATTGTTTTGTCGTGAGGCTGGAGCTGGCGGTGCAGGGCGATGGAGAACCCGAAAAGGCTGCCGGGCTGACCGCTCTTCCTCAGGACGTTTTGCGTGTCCAGGTTAAACGCACTTGCTGAAGTCCAGACGAGCCAGGAAAAAACGCACAGGTTCAGAGAGAGCGCTTTCTCAAAGAGCTCCATTGCCTGAAATGAATGCTGTTGTATGAAAAATATAGCCCTTGTTTTTTTGATGTAGTTCCCGCAGCACCGTGAGAGGACAGAAGCTGTAATCCGCACTGCACTGCGCTCAATAAGGGAGAGGGAGAGAGAGGGGGAGAGAGAGAGACTCATCCATCGCCCCTCCCCACGGTTGTTGCTAGAAGGGATACAGCTGCGGCTGGAAGTTAGCGAGAATTATTTATATCGCTTATTAAATTATCGATGAATTGTATTTTATTGACGTCTACTACTACACCAACAGTCACAGTAATGGAAAAACAATAATTATACGGAGTATTATTCATATTATTTATTACATTATCCATCAAATTGCATTCTATTAACCTCTAGCCTTACAGTAATGTAAAAACCGCAACTCTATTAAAAACTATTAATATTATTTATTTAACTACCCAGTAAACTTTATTTTATTAGCGTCTACACCTTAACCCAACCTTCACATTAAAGTAAGAACAGTAATTATACCAAATTGTATTCGTATTATTTATTAATTAAAATATCCATTAATTGTATTTTATTAACGTCTACTGTTATCCCAACCCTCACAATAATGTAAAAACAAAAGTTATACAGAGTATTATTTATATTATTTATTAAATTACACAATAAATTGTATTTTTGATAACCTCTATCCCTAAACCCAACCCTCATAGTAATGTAAAAACAGTAATTATAGCAAATATTATTCATATTATTTATTAAACTACCCATGAAACTGTATTTTATTAACATCTATCCCTTAACCCACCATTCACAGTACTGTAATACCCTAATTATACCAAATATTATTCATATTATTTATAAAATTACTTGATATGAGTATCAAGTAATATATTGATACGAGTATCCACAGCTGTATCCCTTAGACTTTCCCCTTTCCCCGTCAATTCTGTCCCCTACATCAGTCCGAGAGATGAACATGACGAGCCTCACCCAGCTCAACACACCACTGACCACATTAATAATACTCTACAGTACTACTCTTGAGTATTAAAAGTGCTATTTCTTATTCACACTTTGAGTAATATTTACTTTTACTCTACTTGCACTGCATTTTTGGTAAGTAATAGTACTTTTACTTGGTTGTGTTTTTCAGTACTCTTTACACCACTGGTTAACACACACACAAAACAAATCCAGTCTGTCTAATCACACGGTTTCTTCACTATCAGCTGTTTTCTGGTTTATCAGGATCTCATTATTTGCTTCACACTTCATCGACTGTCCATATGGACACAGTGGGATCGATGCCTCTCCAGGGCTTTAGTCTGTCATTTCAGGCATATCAGTGTCAGATCTTTCCTCAAGTCCTAAAATCATTCAGATGCTGTAGACTAACACCACTTTGCTTTGCGAGCGATTGACAAACGTGACAAATTGAGAATGATCTTGTTAGACTAATCGACTAAACAGATATATTTGAACAATGAAAAAACTTTATGAAGTGATTATATTATTCATTCATTTTCCTTCAGTTAAGTTTCTATTTCAGAGATCGACACGTTCGGCATGTTTTACGCAGCGGATGCCCTTCCAGCTGCAACCCAGTGCCGGGAAATACCCATACACACTCATTCACACACACTCTCATACACTATGGCCAATTCAGTTTATTCAATTAACCTATTGCGCATGTCTTTGGACTGTGGGGGGATCCGGAGCACCCAAAGGAAACCCAAGCCAACTAGGTGAGAACATGCAAACTCCAAACAGAAATGCCAGCTGACCCAGCCAGGACTCAGCGTCCTTCTTGCTGCTGGCACGTGGTAAAACCCAAACAGGTTTTGAACAATGAGTAAATGATGACAGGATATTCATTTTTGTGTGAACTATCACTTTAAAATATTTGCCAAATAATTACATAAATTACAAACACATGCTTTTAGGAGAAAAAAGTAAACATGAATCCGTTATAATGAATATTTCCTGGCACTCAGGACATTTCATGTAAAATCATATTTAGTGATGGAACCCATTATAGGCACCAGGCACGTGCACACATAGGGCTTAACCTGTGTAGTGCACATGCCCTTTTTAGTTTTGGATAGAAAGTGCCCTTCCAAAATGATCTGAAGTGCCCCAGCAACTTACAGCAAAAATACTGTATTTACATTTACAGCACCATTTATCTTGTTGTATATGTATTTGCAGTATTGTAATACACGTAGTAATTTTCACAATGCAACTTTAAAATATAGTAACATACTGCATAAATGTTGTACGTTTAAATGCAGCTCATATTACAGTTAAATACTGTGTAATTTACAAAAATCATTAACTGTGTTGCTGTAAATGTATTTACAGTATTGTATATATCTACTGTAAAACACCCAGTAATTTTCACAATGTAACTATTAAAATACAGTAACATACCGCATAACTCTCCTACAGTAAAATACAGCTCATATTACAGTTAAATACTGTGCATTTCCAAAAATCGTTAACGGTTGCTCTATGTGTATTTACAATATTGTATATCACTACTATAAAACAGAAATTTTCACAATGCAACTCTAAAAACTACAGTAACAGGCCGTACAAGTGTCCTACAGTAAACTACAGCTCATATTACAGTGAAATACTGTGCATTTACAAAAATCATTAACTGCTGCTTTATATGTATTTACAGTGCTGAATATCTTTACTGTAAAACCCAGACATTTCACAATGCAACTATTAAAAATACAGTAACATTCCCCAGAACTGTCCTACAGTAAAACACAGCTCATATTACAGTTAAATACTGTGCTTTTACAAAAATTGGTAACTGCTGCTCTATACTGTATATATTTACAGTATTGTATCTTTACTGTAAAACAACCAGTAATTTTCACAATGCAACTATTAAAAATACAGTAAGATACCGCATAAATGTCCTACGGTAAAATGCAGCTCATATTAAAGTTAAATACTGTGCATTTACAAAAATCATTAACTGCCGCTCTATATATATATATATTTTTTTTTTACAGAATTGTATATCTTTACTGTAAAACACCCAGTAGTTTTAACAATGCAACTATTAAAATACAGTGACATACCTCATAACTGTCTTACAGTAAAATACAGCTCATATTACAGTTAAATAAAGTGCATTTAACAAAATCATTAACAGTTGCACTATGTGTATTTACAATATTGCATATCATTACTGTAAAACACAATAGTTTTCACAATGCAACTCTAAAAAATACAGTAACATGCCGCACAAGTGTCCTACAGTAAAATACAGCTCACATTAAAGTTAAATACTGTGCATTTAGAAAAATCTGGACATTGACATCGACCTGACGTTGAGTTCTGACGTCAATGCGATTTTCATTTCCAAACCGAAAACAACATCCCCCACAATGTTAGGGTACAATGTCAATCTGACATCAGGTTGATGTCCTTTGCCTGCTGAGGTTCTACAGTAAAATACAGCTCATATTTTAGTTAAATACTGTGTCATTCACACACACACAAAAAAATTAACGTGAAGACTTAACCAGTGTACATTATTTTAGAAAAACTTCTTGGTAATAAACAACATAAAAGACATACACACAGGTTTGTTTTTGTGAATTGTTGGGACACTGCATAGGCATAATTATTTTTACACTGTAAAATATATATATATGTATATTTTCTATCACTCTACTCCCTATAATAAAATGTGTAAATTTTTACTTTCTTAAAAAATAATAAAATAAATCTGTATGGTTTATATATGGGGATGTAGGCAATGTCCTCATAAGTCACCTTCTCCTTGTAATATCTATGTCATACTTATGTCATTATACAAATTTGTGTCCTGATGTCACACACACACATACGCGCGCATGCACACTCACACATCTACAGTCATCACTGCAGGCTGGTGTGTAAGTGCATCATCATCATATGACCACAGAGAGTATTACTGTAAAAGGTCTCTTTCGGGGAATTAATAACCGTCATCCGTCACAGTAAAGCAATGGCTTCACCTCTGCTGATCAATATGTTAGGATCTTCCTGCGGGACAGACGTGTGGTTTGCTGGATGATGGAGGAGTTCAAGTGTTCTCTGTTTGCTTGGGTTATAGTATGTGGACAATCACAGAGGTGAAAGAGTTTTGATTGTTAAAATAAATATGTGAAAATGATCATTATTTTTATGACCCAGGACTACAAAATCAGTCTTAAAGGGATAGTTCACCCATAGATGAAAATATATTCACAATTACTCGACCTCATGTTTTTATAAATGCAACCCAGGCTCATTCTGAAAATGTACCCCTGTATACATTTCTGGAGAGAGCAAAATACATCCCAGGAGCTATGTTTTTTGCAGTTTTTGTTTTCGAGAATCCACTAGAGGCCACTGTTTACACTTTTTGCTGACTGAATTTCATTGGCTGATGCTGCTATGACAATCGCGTTAGCCCCAACTTCAGACACGCCTTCAGTCAAGCCTTGATGCTGAAGCCCCGTGTGAATGGCGCGAATAGTGTGAATACACTAATGCATCCTAGTTGTTTTATAATTATTTTTTACAGAGTTTTTGCCTTTAATGGATAGGACAGTCGAGATTGTTCACAGGAAAGCAAGGGGAGCAGAGAGAGGTGAAGGATTGGCATAGTACCACAAGGCAGGAATCAAGCTTGGGTCGCCTTGAGCACTTTAGTGCATGTGTTGACGCACTATCCAATACACCACTGGCACCAAACTTACATCTTAGTTTTAAAATGGCATATTAGAATGAAAATTATCTACGTCCACACTGGCATTTCACCTAGCTTTTCTGAAAAGATCTCCGTCCATTCTATGCCGCTGAAAACGCACATCACGTGACCACACAAACACACACACACACTTTCTGTCATGCGCTCTAGCATATGCGCATGTCTGAGCTCCAGGCAGTCAGTGGGTGCTTTGAGTACAAAACCCCAGAGAGCAGTGCATGTCGGACAGTTTATGACGGATGTACCGCTGAATCGCGTCTCACTATAGCATCAGTACACTGCTTCAATCTTTCGCTTTCGTGCTTGTGCTAAACCTCATATACTGTTGCTGGTTTCTGTTGGTTCTGCACTTTTTTTACCAACAAAGTGTCGATGCCATTATAACGACACAGATCACTCTGCCTAGTAATTAATTTAGTAATTATGAATTAATTAATTAATAATAAATATTTCATTCTCCACCGCCTACGACGACGATGCCATCGTCCATTGGGATGTTTCACATTAGACATCGTTACTGTAGATTCTAAAATTATTTAAAAATGTAAATGAGGTAAAAATCAGGCGAGAGCTTTTTTCTGGGTTGCTTTTTAAAACTGTCGATTGGGTTTAGGGAAGTAGGTTGGCAGGTCAATCAGTGCTTTTAAAAACACTATTGGTTGGGTTTAGGTAGAGAGGAAGTTGGGTCAGTCGATTAGTCAGTCAAAAGCGGCCTCTGGTGGATTTACATGAGAACAGCAGGCGCGAATGGCACTAGTGAGAGAAATTTGAGGTTTGAAAACGCATACACAGCAGCCTCTGGTGGATTTGTGGAAACAAAACTGCAAAAAAAAAAAAAAAACATAGCTCCTAGGACGGATATGATCTCCAGAAATTTATATAGCAGCACATTGTGCTAAAAAAAAAAGACACTTTTATGACTGGGTTTGTGGTCCATGGTCGCATATCACAATTAGAAATTATGAATAATGATAAAAAAACTAAATAAAAATCAGTACAGAAGTGTTGTGATTTATGATTAGTTCTCTTGAACACTGTAAAAACTGCACAATGCCCTCATGTTGTCCCAATTCAAATCGATTAAGTTAACTTAAGTTAAATTTAAGTCGATTGAACATAAATCAATTAAGTTACACCAAAAAAAGCTCAAGAATTGTGTTGATTCAGCTCATTATAAACAAGCAGTTTGAACAAGCAGCAACAATATTATTTTGAGTGACTATTAAAGAGGATCTTGTTCTTAGATTTTGCCATTCTTGTGATTTGGCAAGATATTATTTCATTCTCCACCGCCTACGACGACGATGCCATCGTCCATCGTGATGTTTCGCACTAGACATCGTTCGATGCCAAATTGGTCAACCTCGCCCAACCCTAGTTGTTTCTCAGTTTAATATTGTCCTAACAAAACAATGACAAAGTATTTAACTGTAATATGAACTGTATTTTACTGTAGGACAGTTATGCAGTATGTTACTGTATTTTGAAGCTGTATTCTGGAAATTACTGTATGTTTTACAGGAAAGTAATAGAGTACTGTAAATATATACAGAGAAATACAGTATTTTTGCTTCGATTTATTCACAGTAACTTACTGCCAAACTGCAGCCAGTCAGTTACGGTAGATTCTAAAATCTTAGGGAAGTAGGTTGGCGGGTCAATCAGTGCTTTTAAAAACACTATTGGTTGGGTTTAGGTAGAGAGAAAGTTGGGTCAGTTGATTAGTCAGTCAAAAGCGGCCTCTTTTTAAGTTAACTTAAGTTAAATTTAAGTCGATTGAACATAAATCAATTAAGTTATGCCAAAAAAAGCTCAAGAATTGTGTTGATTCAGCTCATTATAAACAAGCAGTTTGAACAAGCAGCAAAAATATTATTTTGAGCGACTATTAAAGAGGATCTTGTTCTTAGATTTTGCCATTCTTGTGATTTGGCATGATTTTAAAGTGATAAAAGCGCTCTCTGGCAGCTCGTATCTCTCTGAAACACACTGCATTAAGGAATGCCACATTATCCAATGCCTTGTGAATCACACAGAAGTAAAAGAGAAAGTCATGCACATGAAAGTGACAGAAGTGCTGTTACAGTGGTCTGATAGCACAGGAAGCCGGAAGAATGTGAATAGCACTGTTGTGTGTTCACTGCTGATTCACAGTGTGGGCACTTACAGACTCTCAGCATGACAATAGATTGGGAGACCACCAGTGTGACCTCTGCAGGGCACCTGACCCTGCCAATGTTGAACATCTGAGTCACTGAGGCGTTGTTGATGCTGAAAACAAACAGAAAATTGAGGGACTCATAAAATAAGCAAGTTAAGAAACTAAAAAACTCTGTGTTGTGCGCCATCTCAAAATGTTTGACCAGATGCAGAGCAATAATTGCTGCACAGATGTTTTATTGAACACAAACCCAGACATTGCTGGATTCATACCATTTGCAAATGTAAATATCCTCGTTGGTGTTACGCATGGAATTCATCTCAGTTCAAAAAATACGTTGTGTGATGTCAGGTAAGTAGAGTGAGCGACACTTCACGTCTGGTGTAAACCCAACATAAGGGTAAATTTTTATTGAGATTTTTTACATCAGGTGAATGCTGAATAAGCTCGGGATAGGATAATATTTGGCAGAGATACACTATTTGGAAATCTGCAATCTGAGGGTGCTTAAAGTTATTGAGAAAATCTGCTTTAAATTGATCCAAATCAAGATCATAGCCATGTTTATTAGTAATAAAAAAAAGTTTTAATATATATACATGGGGAAATGTACTAAACAGCTCCATGGAAGATGATCTTTACTAAAAAATTCTAATGAGTTTTGGGCATAAAAGAAAAATCTATAGTTCTGACCCGTACAATTATTGGCCAAATATTTACTCATGCACCATACTGATTCGTGGTCCATGTACACAATGCAAATTTGATTCAATATTTTATTTTTAAGGTTTACAAACTATAAACCCTATAGCTTTCCTGCAATACAAACACAACTTGTATTATTAGGTCTACAAATGAATTGCTTATTTTAAGCAAAAGCATATGATTTTAGGAGACATTGCAGTCTGTAGCATTAGTTTCATATTTAATACTTGATACACTCCAAAAATGATTACTGCTGCTTGCTCAAACTACCTGATTAAAATGAGCTGAAACAACAAAATTCTTGTCATTTTTTTGGTCAGTTTATTTGTTTTATGTTCAGTCCACTTCAATTTGTACACCATTAAGTTAACTTAAGCTTTTTGTGTTAGCACAACATGAAGGAATTGTGTTGGTCCAACTACATGGTTAGGGGATGCCTTGTGTGGGAGAGGGAAAATAAAATAAAAGGAATCTTAGGTGTTTAAAGTTAATAGAAAGACTTGTTAGAGTTTAATCTTGACTTTAGTTTGAAGGTTTAGAAGATTTTCATATAATACAATATAATAATAACTCAAGAGGTCCACTACATAGTTTAATACACTATTGGAACTTAAAAATCCTAAAATGCTGATTAGATTAAAACTTTTAAGTAGACAGAATAACTTTATTAAGTTTTCAAAACAGGTAAATATTGATAACTACATTAATTTAAAAATGCGGCTAATTTAAAGGTAAATATATCTGTCAGTTACTTTGAAAAATGATCTAACTTGTAGCAACCCAACGAAATTGGGTTGATAACTCAATTTTTACACACTAATGGAGTTGTTTTGTATATTTAATTCCACACACTGATGTTTTGATTTTTTTATACTGACAATATGGGACAGAACATGTTTTTTGTTTTGTTTTACACACTAATGGAGTTGTTTTGTATTTTTAAGTCCACACACTGATGTTTTTTGTTATTTTTTTTACTGATAATATGGGACAGAACATGTTTATGTTTTGTAAAAAAAAAAAAAAGGAAACCAGTGATTTAATACAAATAAAACATTACCAGAAAACAAAAATGTTGTTGTTAAATGTATTTCTAACAAGCATGAACACTACTTAATTTATTTGAGGTTCTAAACTTGAAAACATCCATGTAATTAAGTACATAACACTGGATTTGTTTTCTTAAAACTTATTTTGAGTACTCGACTCAAAATAATCTGTAAAAATCTGAGTTTTTTGCTATGTGAAAATGCCTCTGATTGTGGAGGAAAAGATTTGGCTAACAGAACAAAGTTTGTTGTGTGAACCTCATTTTGTTAGATGTTGTCGTAACTTAAATATATTAATGTAAACAGTTGCATAAATTTTTTTTTTTTTTTGTCTAAACAATATTTTTAGAGTGTGGGTTTTGGCAGCTTAATTATAAAGTGAAGTTTATTCATAAACTAACTTCGAGAGGATCATGTGCTTATGATTTATCACGGCCGGTCTCGTATTTGCTAATCACTATCTTCCAATCATATACGAGCCCTAAGCTGCTGTAAATAACCACAGTTTTCAGTACATTTTATCTTCGTTTGGAAGAAACCCCCCTTCCTCCCCTATTTTCCTCCTTTACCACTGATTGGGCGGCACAGCGGCCCAGGGGTTAGCACTGTGAGCCCCACAGCAAAAACACTGCCTGTCCTGATCCCGCCAGGGCGGTAGGCGTTTCTGTGAAGAGTTTGTATATTCTCCCCGTGTCCGCGTGGGTTTTCCCCGGGTTCTCCAGTTTCCTCCCACCATCCAAAGATATACAACATGCGTAACAATCAAGCACTTGTCTAACCCCTTTTCTCATGTGTTCCCTTAGCTACCGCAGCTGGGGAGTTCTGAGATCCACCGAGCTCAGGCTCCGCTCTCGCTCTGCCAACGGGAGGAAGCCCCAGGCTTGAGCATCCATGTGTCCTGGTACACAGCATGCCAAACAAGCTTTTGATAGATCATCAGCTAAGTGTGAACGTTTGAAAACTGCAGTTTGTTGCTTTGCTCAGCAATAACTGCCCTAAAATTAGTTCTGAGATCAGTCTCAACATGTAACCTATGATGAAATATGCTCAAAAACACCTCTTTAAGTTAATTTAGGATAACTTAAAACAAATAAAACTATAAGAGACTTTGAAATGTTAGACACATAATAGACATGATATCATCAGACATTTGAGTTTAAGATAAATAAAAATCTAATTTACTTGATAAAATCATGTTGGACCAACTCAAATTTAATTGTATGATTACTTTTTTTTAAATTGGTGCAACACAAATTTATTGAATGGAAATGCCCTTAATTACATTGAGGTTATCCAATGAGTTATTTATTCCAGTATATATAAACAAACATCTATTTGTAAAACCTTTCTTTTCAGTATAGTTTTCTTCAAAAAAGAAAAAGAAAAAGAAAAAAGACAAAAGATGTAGTGAAGCTACATGTGAAAATCCATAATCATTAATGATGTCTGTCAAGCAAGGGTTAAACATTATGTAGGTTGATCAGCATTACATCTTAAACAGTAACTTGAAGACAATTATTAAAAACATGAACCAACTGGTTTGACCCAACGATGAACTCAGGTAGGTTTTTTGTGCACTTAAATGTGAAGCTTATAGAGATATTCACCCAAAAATGAACATTTCCTCACACTCAAATGGATCTAAACCTGTAAGAGTTTCTTTCTTCTGTTGAATGCAAAACAAGATATTCTGAAGAATGTTTGAGGAAAAAAGCAGCCATTGACATCAAAAATATACCACTGAAGTCAATGGCTGCTTTTTCCCAGCATTCTTCCGTATATCTGCTTTTGTGGTCAGCAGAAGAAACAAACTCAAACAGGTTTGGAGCAAGTCGATGAGTAAATGATGACAGAATTGACATGTTTTGGAGATCTATCCCTAAATGAAATTTGAAGAAACGAACAAATTGTGTGTCTACTTACTTGAACCCCCCACAAATCCACCTGTCCTCTAGCAGGTGTCAGCTGTCCATAGTTAAACACTCACTTTTGGGGGGTTTCTGAACTAAAACTCTGAGAATCAGCACTAAAGTTTATGAGCCGCAAGTATTGAAATGACACAATGAGAGACGTTTAGGACTGTTTAACATCCTTCATTCATTGGCTTAGTCCCTTTAATCAGGGGTCGGCACAGCAAAATAACCCCCCTGTTAATCACCATCACTGCCAATAGTATCAGTAGGGAATCTGTTAAAACAGTTCATCCATCAGAATCTCCTCTCTTAAAGTCAGTATGAACCGGAAGTTGCTGAGACTTTTATTGCAGTGTGCTGATGTGCTTCTAACTGAAATGGAATATTGAGTAGGGGGCGGAGCTTTCTTTTGCACATCATTTCCTCATAACAAACTAACATTAATTTGCAGTTGCTATGGAAAACCTCAGGCTGACGTCAACAGAAGGAACGAGACACTGCTCGCTGCAGAGCCACTTGAGCTACAGCGCGGGGGAGCTTGAGCTCTCACTCCTCCTATAAACTGTTTTAATGTGTACACCAACCCCACCCCTAACTCCAACCCCCAGTGACATCACTTTTAGAAGGAGCGCAAAGAAGGAGGAGCTAGAGCTCAAGCTCCCCCTTGCTGGAGCTCAGCTCTGCCCATGTGGCTCTGCAGTGAGCACCACTTGAAAGGAACAACACTCCAAACAGGGAAGCGAATGGAGAGAATTTCTTTGAAGATTACAAAAACAAACAGATTATTCCGGTGGATTCATTTGCGCTACGTCGCCAATTTTGATTCGCCCCAAAAATCCTTTTAAACCCGGAAGCTGAAATTAGCTACTAAAAGCTCAAAAGTATCCAGCTTTCCCCACAATTAAAGCTGACTGATGCTAACGTTGTCTTCACTGATGCTCAACACACAAAAATCTGTTAAAATCTCAAAAAAAGTACTCGAGGGTTTCATGAACCTTTAACGATTAGTCCAGAGCACTTGTAGATCGATGAAGAGTTTCAATTGCTACGATGCTTCTGTGAAACAGACCGTCATATTAAGATAAGTCGTACAATAATTTTTACAATCTACTTAGCCTTACTATGCTTTAGGGAAAAGAAACCCACAATGTTAATACTCCATTGAATCACAGATCCAAAAATGATCTGGGTACAGTTTTGACAGCAGAAAAAACAAAGACCAAATGGTGTATACAGAACTCTGCAATAACAGGAGAGTGAATGCATGCATGTGCACCGCAGCTCCGTACAGAGACATTCATAAAACATGTGGCCTGTGATATACGTCCAATGAAAAGCCTGTTTTCCTGCATGAAGTGCTGAGTTTAATCTCAGTGTTGTGACAGGGAGCGGGCTCTTTTGTGCAGCGTGGACGGCTGTAAATCCTGCGGCACAAAAGCCCAGCTCTGCTTTATAACTGATGGGGGTGGAGGATCGGAACAATGAGGATGTCAGAGCATCGGGACATCACTGCATTCTTTCTCAGGCATTCGCTCCTGCCTGTGACGCAGGGGATTGTGGGGGATCCCCCCTTTTGTTGCTGTTTAGAGCAGTAAAACGCATCTCTCACTTCAGGATACTTGAGTCCAACGAGAAGCAGTTATAAAAGTGTGTGCAGGCATTCGAGTGTGCTGTTAGCAAGACATGCGCTGAATACAGTCCGAATAATTATCACATGTGATCATCGTGGGCTTCTTTTCTGCCGCTGTTCACAGAATTCCATGCATGCTCTGAGTCTGATGCGAAGGCATGTGTTAAAGCAGAGTTTATTAGGGGTTAAGCTCTATCAACCGCATGTGTGGAATATTATAGATAACCACTGAGAAATATTTAGACCTGCCCTCCATGTTTAAATAAAAAAAGCAGAAAGTTCACAGTTTATAGTTGCTGTCTTTGTGTACTTAAATAATAAATAAATAAATAAATAAATAAATAAATAAATAAATAAATAAATAAATAAATACCAATAATTGCACAATGAAAAAATCCTGGGTTGTCATAACTCAACTGTTGGGTCAAAACTTGGGGTTAATTGTTTCAATTCAATTTAACAGGCTCATTCTGAAAACGTAGCCCTGTATACGTTTCTGGAGATTTCTAATTATGTAGCCAGAAGTACGTATGGCTGCATTTCGTTTTTATAACGAACAATATGGGGCGGTATAACGCCCTTCCTTTTCTCACTTACAGCTGGCCGCTTACCTCCATACGGATGGCTTTACCGCTGTTACGAGTTTGTCCAATTAGCTCACCATGTACATCGGTGGACTTGAGACACAAAGAGGGGTTGACCATGACAACGGGGTTCAAGTCCGGTGAAGAACGGTTCCAGAAAGCAGAAAAAACAAGACAGAAGCCAAAAAACAACATTTACATGAGAACAACACAATTTGAGATCTCAAAATGAGTACACAGCGGCCTCTGGTGGATTCGCGAAAACAAAAACTGCAAAAAAAACGTAGCTCCTGGGATGTATTTTGCTCTCTTCAGAGAGGTATATAGAGGTACAAACTCAGAATAAGCCTGGGTTGAACGATTTTGTTCTCTTTAACTCGTAGGAATTGAATTTCTTCTTTATTTGCAAATGTTTTATGCAAGATTTTAGCTTTGCGCACAAATATAATTCACATCTTTCAGTGTAAACATAGCAAGTGGATTGAACTTCCACACTGCAGATTCATTGCAGCTATTTTAGCTAGCATGAAGACAACATGACTATCTAAATGCTACCAAAATGCTGCTTAGTTGAACGTACCAGTGAGTACATTTTAAGTTTGACATCAAATGTTTTAGCCTTTAACTCAATGTTACTTTAATCGCAAATGTTTTATGTGGAGTTTGCATGTTCTCCCTGTGTTGGCATGGGTTTCCTCCAGGTGCACGGTTTCCCTCACAGTCCAAACACATGCACTATAGATGAATATGACTAAGTTTTTTTTTTTACTTTTATCTTTTTTATTTATTTATTTTTTTTAGAAAACAATGTTTTGTTAACGTTAAACAGATAAATAAGTAATTTTCTTTTGTATGACACCATATATTAACCAAACATACTTCCTCTATCTTACTGTGCTGCATACTTCTAAAGCCTGATTTATACTTCTGCGTCAGGTGACCGGCGTAACCCATGGCGCAGGCAACGCGCGTGGCTATGCATTTATACTTCTGCGCGCTGTCTCTGTCGGTCTGCATTAACACTTCTGAAACGCTAGTTGGCAGTGAGGTGTAAATGTTCCTCTGTGTCGAGTTTCTTCACTACTTTTTTGCATTTCCTGAACACTTCCGGGATGTACAAGTGGCTCAAATTCGCTCATTTTGAGGCAGCAACCGGCGGACGTGCAACAACTTTAACTATGAGGTAAACACAAAACAAAACTTTCCATCCGGAGCTCCTTCACGGGACTCCACACTTGTAAACAATCGCTCGCGCCATTCGCGCGGCTCTCGGTCCCGCCCAGACTCGTCAGCACTACCAAGCCGACCAATCACAGAGCTTACGCTACGCGTCGTTGCGACGTGTAGTTACATTTTTTGAGAGGTGCACGTCAGTGACGGCGATGGCCACGGCGAAGGGCTATGCGTCAGCGCCGTAGCATACGCCGACGTTTGACGCAGAAGTATAAATCAGCCTTAAGAGGGAACTGCTGACAAAATGAAAATAGCAGAATAAGAATAAATATAGTGCGAGGGTCCTTGCTCCAGACTTCTGTCTAACAAGAAGTCTAGATATGTCACAAGGAGCTGGATGCTTGAAGTTGTGAAACATACTGAAAGATGCACATAGAAGTTCAGTTCTGGTATGCAGATAAGGGTTGCAGAAAGAGGAAGTATGTTTGGGTGCAACAGCCAAAGGACTGCAGAATGACTGGTGAGTGACATTACACCTAACCTCCACCTGTTAATATAGGTTGTGTATATATGCTGGAGTCAGGGAATTGTAAGTTAGTCGCGAACCTCTTGAATGTAATTCTTGCATTGCATTAGAGTAACGTAACTCAGAGGTCTGTCCTCAAATTACTCATTTGTATCTAATAAATTACTAATATTTCTGACATTGAAGAAAACTCTCTCCTGACCTTTTTAATTGAACAAGCAAGGAATTGGCTAGATAATCCAACAGTATGTATGGATGTTTCCCAGAACTTTGTTGCAGCTGGAAGGGCATCCACTGCATAAAACATATGCTGGATAAGTAGGTGGTTCATTCCGCTGTGGTGACCCCTGATAAATAATGGGACTAAGTCGAAGGAAAATGAATGAATGAATGTTTGATATGAACTTCCAGTTTTCCACATACTTTTATTTCGCATCTTTGGATGGAAACATATCCAATCATCACCATCAATCAACCTTACCCGGCTTTCTCTCCTCAGCTGTCAACTTTAACAGTTGTGTCAATGTGAGGTGTAAACAGAAGCCAAACTGCATCCTGTGCAAACACTAGATTAATTGACTCTCTTTAGATTTCTTCAGCGGTGACGGGGAGAACAAACATTAACTAGCTGTGTACTTTCTAATTGGTCCCGCTCCACACACGGGCAGCATGTTTGAGTAACCTGCTGGAATTTAACCGCAGGGTTTAACGTGTAGGACTGGTTACCAAGGAGATGAATAGCTGTGCGAGGTCTGGTGCTCTCTGCAGGACACATGAATATGCAATTTAGAAATAATAAACTGAATTAAATTTAAACATGTGTCAGTGTTAGGAGTGTGTATGACAGAAAATGAAGGAACTTTGTACTTTTGTTAATCTGTCAACATGATATTTGACTAAAAATTATCATTAATCTGAGCATATCTGGAACTGACTAAAGTCTTGTCGCCTATCCAAGTTTTAGGAACAACAAATAATAACTGGACTTCTAGTTGATCATTTGGTATCAGAAGTGGCTTATATATAAGGCAAATGCCTCTAGATTACCCTTATTGGACCAAAGTAAAACATGATCCTGCCTTATTTTTTAATTATTTAATTAGGACAGTAAAGGTCTGACTTTGCTTAGACTAAAGTCTTGTCACTGAACAGAAATAATGTCCAGTATAGAATATAAAGTCATGCTGCAGTGGAGACAGAATGAATATTGTGTCTGACTCCATCATGAGCTTGGAGGACTGCATCCATACATCTCTGACATGACTCAAATCACTGATTAATAAAGTCATCTGGAATGAAGAAGAAAGCATTCTTGCAGGACTCCCAGAGTTCATGAAGATCCTTCGGATTCATCTTCAATGCCTCCTCCTCCATCTTACCCCAGACATGCTCAATAATGTTCACATCTGGAGACTGGGCTTGCCAATCCTGGAGCAGCTTGACCTTATTTGCTTTCAGGAGCTTTGATGTGGAGGCTGAATTATGAGGAGCGCTATCCTGCTGGAGAATTTGCACTCTCCTGTGGTTTGTAATGTAATGGGCAGCACAAATGTCTTGGTACCTCAGGCTGTTGATGTTGCCATCCACTCTGCAGATCTACCGTCATACTGAATGTAACCCCAAACCATGATTTTTCCTTCACCAAACTTGACTGATGTCTGTGAGAATCTTGGGTCCATGCTGGTGCCAGTAGGTCTTCTACAGTATTTGTGATGATTGGGATGCAGATCAACAGATGATTCATGGGAAAATCTACCTTCTGCCACTTTCCCAAATGATCAACTAGAAGTCGAGTTAAAATTTGGTGCTCTTAAAATTTATATTTTTATAAAGTTAATATTTTTGTTGCTCTCCAGAAATTTATAACTTTTTGATTTAGTGGCTAATTCGTTTAAATTCGAACGATCTAATTCATACTATTTAGTATGATTTGCTCATCCCCCAATGACGGTTGGGGTTTAGGGCTGGGTTTAGGTGCCACGCCTCCTTTTTAAAATCATACATTTTTGTACGACTGAACTCGTACAAATTTTTACGAATCAGCCACTAAACTGACAAAACGTAAAATACTTACGTTTCCTTGTGAGATCAGGCTGATATATTCTGACGAGTTATCCACACCTGTGAAGTAGTTGATTTGCTGTGCATCTTTCATGTGTGTTCATTTAGGAGTGCTAAACCTGTGCTAGAACTACTCATGATTTGTACATTACAGGAAACATAATTTATTGCTCTGCCCTGTGGATCCATTAGCATAAACCAGCACTGGATTTCTCTATGCAGTCTCGCACCTCCCCCATTTCAATCAATCCAAGGATATTTAGGTTTCCTGCAACAATGATAGGCAGAAATTGAGAAATCCACATTATTTCGAGTATACAGAGTATGCTAGGATTGCTGTAAGGTTATCCCTCAGACAGATTAGACAGACTAACCACAATAGCTTGTAGAGTCTCTTTGTGGGTTTGTTTCCTTGTTCTTTATGTGCTGTCTGTGACTGATGATGACTGTAAGAGTGGTGTTCACCTTTGACCCCTCACTGCAGTACAGCCTACACACTTGTTGAGTCCCTAGTGAACGATTCATTGCTAATGAATAATGGTAATGATTTTAATGTTTATTAAGGATTAGAGATTTGTGTGGTCCAAAGCAGCGCAGGTTCAGCCTTTTAAACCTGTTTTTAAATGCCTGTTGTTTTCAATACCATCAACGGTGCTTGAGCAATGGAGAACAGCTATGCATAAATAAGGTATGTAATCTATCATTTTCCCAGAGATGGGTTGCGGCTGGAAGGGCATCCGCTGTGTAAAGACTTGCTGGATAAGTTGGCGGTTCATTCCGCTGTGGTGACCCTGGATTAATAAAGGAACTAAGCCGAAAACAAAATGAATGAATCTTTTATCGTGCTATTTACGTTGCTCAACACAAATAAGCACACCCAAAATTAAAAATGAATATTTTTATCCATTTCTCAGTGAATATAGGTCATATATTTTATATATTTCATATAAAATAGATTTATTAAAACAATATATATAACAGAACATCTTTAGAAACTGAAAGACAATACATTTAAATGCATGCAAAATATTGAGGAAAAAATAAAAACTACAAAATTGTATATATTTTTAATTTCTCTGGAATTTTGCTGTTTTTATATTTTAAATTTTTTTCCCTAACATATAAATTTGAGTGTTTTAATTTCGGACCATTCTCATAAGTTCTTTTGTTAGATGAGCTCCAGATTTGGCTTCAGTACTGACTAAGCTAATGTATAATATACAATAAATAAAGAAGATAAAGAATAAATACATTCAGGGGGAAATTTAGACCCCTATTATTCACAGTTTTTCACCATAATGTCACCAATATATGTATTTCTTTACAGTAAAAAAAATTTCTTGCAAATGTACTTACAAGGTCAACTTTAAACGAAGAAGAGGATTTTCTGATATGGACTGTACATGGTATTTTTCTTACCATTCATTCATTTTCTTTTCAGCTTAGACCCTTTATTATTCTGGGATCGCCACAGCGGAATGAACTGTCAACTTTCCTTACCATAATAATAATAATAAATTATATATATATATATATATATATATATATATATATATATATATATATATATGTGTGTGTGTGTGTAGAGAGAGAGAGAGAGAGAGAGAGAGAGAGAGAGAGTCTCAAAAAATCCTTCTGTTAGAGGAACTACTTTCTTCCACCATTCATTCACATCTGCAGCTGACTTCATAACAGCAGAAACCGTTGCTACTTCACTAACGTCACTTTAAATGCTAGTATTTGAATGATTATCTAGCGTAATGTCTGAAGTGATAAAAAACAGGTGATTTTGCCGACATTTTAAGATTAAAAGGCTGAACAGCATGAAATGCCATCAGACTACAGACATTTATTCCTCTGTTATAATCGGGTGAGCACAATAATTAACCTAGAAAAAAGCCAAAGCAAAAGCAAAGCAAAGCAAACACTAGCAGATTACTGTGGTATAATTGTACAGCAGAGATCGAGTTAGAATGACTCTTACCTGATTTATAATGATTTGATTAGCTGTTGTTTAAAATTTGCATTGAGTTTTCCTTCTCTAGGGATTTTCTATGAGGTCTCTGTTTCCATCATGTGGCAAACCGACAACTGTCTTTGCTCTGCTCACTATGGCAGGCTGTAACGAGGAGACTGACACGGAGGGATCCATTATGCAGTATTTATTAATCAAGCTCTCACTCAAACACACAATTTGCACCAACGTGCAAATACACATCAACAACTGTAATAAAGGTTTCAAGGCTGGCGGTAAATAGACACAGAGGGGTTTACCAGGCATGGGTTAAAGGCAGGCTGCGAGAATCAGAGTTCGTATATCAGGCTTGGGTCGTGGGCAGGCAGAAGGCGAAGCAGAGTCAGAAACAGGCTGGAGTTGTACACGAAAGATCAGGCAGAAAATAACGCTCAGTAATGCTGGCCGGGGCTAAACAAGACTTCGCACTGACTGAATGTTTGTGTGCGGCTTATAAAGGGTACGTGGGTCATTAACTAGATTCAGGACAGGTGTGTGCACAATCAGCGTAAGTGGATGATGTAATGCTAGAAGTCCGGAGATGGCAGCCTCTGCTGGCCAGCGAGGGGAGTGACTGGGACCGAGTCGGTGACACAGGCTAAAGGATGCCGACACGTATTAAAATTTTAAACAAGCACTATCCTTATAAATACATTACATAGTTGCAGTCTAAACAACTACATTCTTGTCTAAAAAAAGCCTCAAAAGTACATGATGTTGTCCAACAGCAGCAATATTTGTAAAACTGTAGTGAGTTTTGTTGATCTGCTGTCACCTAAAATAAAAGCAGTTTTTAATTTTTTCAAAACCATTTCAGGTCAAAATGATTAGCCCCCTTAAGCTTTTTTGTTTGTTTTTAACTGCAGAAGAAACAACTGTTATACAATGACTTGCCTAATTACCCTAACTTTACCCTAATTAACCTAGTTAAGCCTTTAACCTAGTTAATCCTGAATATTATCTTGAACAATATCTAGTTAAATATTATGTGCTTTCATCATGGCAAAAATAAAATAAATCTATTCGCTATTAGTATCTCTGGATCTGTTTTTAGAAGCCAGCACACCTTTTAGTCTGCCAGAGAGTAATGTACTGAATGCACCGTGTGTTTTTCAGCGTGTGAATAGAGAACGAGGTCACTTTTCTTTATTGTTGTGGCTACAATGCATGAAATCGCAAATGGCGGAGTCCAGTCTCATCCTTATCTGCCTCTTCTGTCTAGTCGACTCCCAAAAGACACATCAGAGTCTGAGGAAGACAGAAAGCACTTGAACGGGTGGCGCTCCTAGACTAATGTGGTAAATAATGCATGAGCTTTTTATGATTGCTAAAACATTCATGATCAAGTCACTCCATCTGCAGGATTTACAGACATGAGAATGAAAGCAGCCGTGACCACAACCGAGTCAAAGTGATCATCAGTCAAATTCAAGTAAAATTCTTGCTGGCTAATTTTTATTTGGTTGAATTAAAGGTAACACTTTATTTTGGTGGCCCAATTGAGTATTAGTAGACTGTCTGATTAAGTTATTTCTTTAACCCAATGGTTGAGTTAAACATATTTGGTGCTTTGTTGGGTTATTTTGAACCTTTATTAGGTTATTTAATAATAACTCAACCAGTTGGGTTAAATATTTAATGCTTTGTTGGGTTATTTTTAACATTTATTTGGTTATTTATTTTATAACTCAACCAGTTGGGTTACTATCAGCAGTCAACTAATTAAACTGACACAGAACAGCTGTATTAATATGTGTCCATAATGTTGGTTTTGCGTGGTAAAGTTTATTTAAGCTCTAACATAATAATATTGTTGTTATTTTTTAATCAAATTACCTCTCGTGTCATGTTTTTTCTATTTGTTTCACCAGCACTCTTATATTGATGATACAAACGCGCTCTTCATAGCCGATAAAGCGCTTTCTCTACCTCCCATGTTCATCTCTACAGTTTATTGGGGGAGAAAATTATACACATATTTGTGATATTTGGCTGTCATTCTCGCCTTTAGGACTCAGTGGAGGCATTCATTAATTTACACAGCCATAATTGGAAAATAATAGTAGTACTTCAATAGTGTTACCAGAATAGAAAAAAATAACATTTAATCAAAATAACCCAATGCAGCGGACGAGGCAGTGGCGCAGTAGGTAGTGCTGTCGCCTCGCAGCAAGAAGGTCGCTGGGTCGCTGGTTTGAGCCTCGGCTTAGTTGGCGTTTCTGTGTGGAGTTTGCATGCTCTCCCTGCCTTCGCGTGGGTTTCCTGCGGGTGCTCTGGTTTCCCCCACAGTCCAAAGACATGCGGTACAGGTGAATTGGGTAGGCTAAATTGTCCGTAGTGTATAAGTGTGTGGATGTATCCCAGAGATGGGTTGCGGCTGGAAGGGCATCCCCTGTGTAAAAACTTGCTGGATAAGTTGGAGGTTCATTCTGCTGTGGCGACCCTAGATTAATAAAATGACTAAACCGACAAGAAAATGAATGAATGAACCCAATGCAGCAATGGGTTTTTGATTTTCTGCATGCTCTTCGGATGGAAAAGATTCGGTTTGGAATAAAACAAAAGCCAGAACAGTTCCAGAAAGCCTGGAGCCCCTTTCTAAATTTTTTAAGGAGACACCTATATCTTAATTGCCATTCTATCTTTATTTTCTTTGTAATATTTATTTTTCTTTGTTTTTATTTGTTTATTCTTTGATTTGTGTTATCTTATGTTTGTATATCTTTGTGTATAAATTTGGTATTTTATCTTTATTTATATTTATTTAGTGTATAATTATGTTTTCTCAGTGGTTAGCACTGTCGCATCACAGCAAGAAGGTCGCTGGTTAGAGTCCCGGCTGGATCAGTCGGCATTTCTGTGTGGAGTTTGCATGTTCTCCCCGTGTTGGCATGGGTTTCCCTCATGTGCTCTGGTTTCTCCCACAGTCCAAACACATGCGCTATAGGGGAATTGAATAAACTAAAGTGGCCATAGTGTGTGTGTGTGTGTGTGTGTGTGAATGAGAGTGTAGGGATGTTTCACAGTGCTGGTTTATAGCTGGAAGGGCATCCGCTGTGTAAAACATATGCTGGATAAGTTAGCGGTTCATTCTGCTGTGTCAACCCTAGATTAATAAAAAGACTAAGCCGAAAATGAATGAATGAATGGTTATCCCCCAATGATGGTTGGGTGTAGGGGTTTGGTTTGGTGCCACCCAAATTTTATAAATTGTACATTTTCAACATTACGACTGAACCAAATTCGTATGAATTAGCCTCTGAACTGACAAAGTGTAAAATAGTGATGTTTCCTTGTGAGATCCAGCTGGCACAGAAGTGAAGAGTGCAAAGCTGAATTTCTGATGATGACATCATAACTCAAACCATTAAACTGCGCTAACTCGAGCGTAAATCAGCGCACAGCTCCAGAGCGCTGGCATCAGCCACTGCGCCACCTGCTCGCTGTCTCATCTTGTTATTTGCGTCTGATTGAATGGTGAGTGTGTGTGTGTGTGTGTGTGGCCTTCACTGCTACCACAGATCTTTCTACATCACACATTGTGGTTTTGTTTGCAGATTGGTACGCGACTGCATTTGCTCACTTGCGATAGAAATAATATGAGACTGGAGTTTAAGTTCTTTTCATAAAGTAAACTCTGAGTTTCGCACTTTCTGAAACACTCAAACACACAAAGAACATTTAAAAAAAGACAACTTTTTTGGTTCAATCCAATCTTTAAAAACAATTAACTTAACAAATTAAATGGATTTGTGTTTGGACGACATCAAGCATGTTTTTACCTTTATTCATTCAATTTCTCATGGCTTGGTCCCTTTTTTCACCAGGGGTCTCCACAGTGGAATGAACCACCAACTTATCCAGGATACACAGCGGATGCCCTTCCAGCTGCAATCCATCACTGGGAAACATCCATACACAGTCATTAACACACATACACTATACGGACAATTTAGCTTATTCAATTCACCTGTACCGCATGTCTTTGGACTGTGGAGGAAACCAGAGCACCCGGAGGAAACCCATGCCAACATGGGGAGAACATGCAAACTCCACACAGAAATGGCTAGAAAATGCCCTATACACCTTTCTGGAGAACGCGAATTATGTAGCCAGACGTAGTTATGGCTGAATTTCATCTTTAAAAATGCTACAGGGCGGTGGGATGCTGTTCCTTTTTGCGCTTACCAGCGGACTGCTTACCTCCATATGGACGGCTTTCCCACTGACACCAGTTTGTTCAGTGGCTGGCCATGTACATCAGCGGACTTGAGATGCGGAGAGAAGTTGACCACAATGACGGGATTCGAGTCAGGTGAAGAATGGTTGCAGAAAGCAGGAAAGACTAAAACAGAAGGCAAAAAAATAAAACAAACAAGTAAACAATAGGGTGAGAATGTGGTAAAACCTGAAAACGTGGTAAAATCAGACGAGAGCTTTTCTTTTCCTGGATTGCTTTTTATAACTATAGGGTTTAGAGAAGAGGGACTCAGCGAACATGGAGACAACATGCAAACTCCACACAGAAATGCCAACTGACACAGCCAAGACTCGAACCAGTGACCTTCTTGCTGTGAGGTGACAGCGCTAACCACTGCGCCACCGTATATATTATATTATATTATATTATATTATATTATATTACATTATATCATATTATATTATTTATATTATATTATATTAATTATATTATATTTTTATTATATTATTTTATATGATATTACATTATATGATATTATATGATATTATATTATATGATATGATATTATATTATATTATATTATATTATATTATTTTATATTACATTATAATATATTATATTATATTATATTATATTATATTATTTTATATGATATGATATTATTTTATATTATATTATATTATATTATATTATATTATATTATATTATATTATATTATACATCTTCTTTTGTGTTCAACAGGAGAAATAAATTCTGCTTTGAACAAGAAAAGGGTGAGTAAATGGCATCCTTTTCATTTCAAGAGTTCACACTTACCTGATGATTGATTATAAAGCTTCTTTGGCATGCTGTCCCGGGAGAGAGCCCTGAGCTCATAAGATCCTCGGGCCCGGGGCTTCCTCCCGTTTGCAAGGCGAGAGGGGAGTTTGAGCTCAGGTAGATCTGGAGAACTCCCCTGCTGTAGTAGCTAATGAACAGATAGTGATTGCTCTTAAGAGATAACTACTTACTAGGAGCATGTCTATGGTGACGATTTGGATTAGTCAATAAACTTAAGTTGCAAGTTTTTGGACAGTGGGGGGAACCCGGGGGAAACCCTAGTGATGTGATGTTGTGCACCGAGGCTTTGAAGCATGTATCAAAACATGATACATCTCGCAGTGAAGCAGTGAATCAGAGCTTGATTCTTTTTGCCACCATCACGTGATCAGTGACGTCCGAAGCTTCATTTTCTCCTATACCCACGTGACTGCTTCGAATTTTGATTCAAAGGTTTAAACACCCTCATGGGTTAGTAAAGTGTATAGCGAGAAATTAGGTGTCGATTACATACATTTCTACTGTTTCAAAGCACCGCACCGGTCCCGCACACCAGTAATTAAACTAAAACACAATAGTAATATAGTAAAAAGGTTTTGAACCATACTAAAGTGTATTAGCGTATTTTTTGCAACTATCTCTAAGAAGGTTACTGCATTTTGTAGTGTAGAGTATAACGGAGGCCAGTTGTGAGTGCAGCCCAAAAGCGTCACTTCCATAGCCTCCTTAGCGCATTCGCATCCCATGCAGGAATCGCTGGTTCCATCCCTGCTTGGAACTAGTGGGAGGGTGAAGGACTAGTTGGAATATGATAAATGTAAATACTTTTGAATACCTTGGATTTTACTCATCATCAGTGGTGTAATGTAACATATCTTATGTGTAATAAACTACAGTAAATGAGTGATTTGTTTATATTACTATTGTTGTATTACTACATGGTCAGTTGTAAACATTTGACATTTTTGCAACACAGTGCTATTCTACACTTAACCAGAAGAGGTCCTCATTGAGCTCTGATTTAGAAATCTTCGAGTAACAAACCTTTTCTGATCCAACTGAGGCGAGCGCTTTACTGGTTCAAAACACTTCATTTCACCATCACTAGGAAACCCCCGTGAGCACGGGGAGAATGTTTAAACACCACACAGAAATTTCAGCCGGCTTGGTAAGGACGAGAAACAGGGACATTCTAGCTGCAAGGTAAGTGTGCTAACCCCTGGGCCTCTATGCTGCCCTGTCAAGGAAAGGGGAGGACCAGGGGTGGAGGGGGGGATTCTTCAAGATGAAGATGGCTAAGGTATGATACTCTTGTTATTTATAGTGATTTAGGAATCATCTGATTGGTGGATCATGCATTAGCTATTAGCTAATGCGGGACCAGCTGCTATCAATCATAAGTACGTGCTTCTCTGGAAATTAGTTTATAACTAAACGTCACTTAATTAAGAAATATTAAAGAAATATAATCTTAAAACATATGTGTAATTTACCGTTGTATTTCAGCGTGACCGATACATTCTTGAGACAATAAAACTTGACATGGTGGCTCAATGAACTTCACACATTTATGTGAAAATGAAATTAATTTTTATCATTCTGCAATCATCGCCTCATGCTCAGCAAATCACTCATAACAAGTGTCATCCATAAAAATGTCTACCAAATTAAATGTAAGGGCCATGCATAATTCATTTGTGATAGTAATTTAGTTAAAAAGGTTAAAACATGATGAAAATTTATATTTAAATATAATAAGAATTCATTTTGATTGTATTATCTAAAATGCCTAATTTAATAATTAATACAATTTAAAAAACCTTTACTTTGATATTTTGGCTTCCGACAGTAATACGTCATGAGGTCATTAGTTCATACGTTTGCAGTTATGGATTTTGGAAGCAACACAGTTTTTTGACCGAGCTGATCGAGTCTGTAACTTTGTATTTTTGTTTGGATTTCTTCAGTAAACCTTTCTTAAAGGTAGATTCGGTCTTACTCGCGTTTTTGCAAATACTGGTTGTTGGAATAGAAGCTTCAAACGGTGGTACATAAGGATTTGCACGAATTGTGTGCCACCAAATGTGAAACCAATGTTTTTTTCACTCATCGTACAATGTTTTAAGGTATAGCCAATCTAAATAGGCATACATTAAACTCAATAAATAAACATGTACTCACACTCAAATGGTTCTAAACGTGCATGAATTTCTTTCGTCCATTGAACACAAAACAAGATATTCTCAAGAATGTTGGAAAAAAGCAGCCATTGACATCTATAAAGTATTATAGATGTAATTGACTGTTATTCCCTGCAACTTTCAGTATATCTTCATTTGTGTTTAACAGAATTAAGTCAAAAAGGTTAAGAAGTAAAAGGTGAGTAAATGTTGACAGAATTTTAATTTTAGGGGTGAACTATCCCTTTAAATATCCTAAATATAAGCACACTTTACATAAAATATCAATCACAGCCGAGCTTGCCATCAAACCTGCTTTTTGTTGCACATTGTTATATGTTAATGGATATGACTGATAGCCAGCAGCTGTGATTTTGATAGCGGCTGCTTTCTGTTATTTAATGAGGCACAACTAGTCTTGTCACGCCATCTGTCGGCGAGCTTAAGGAACCGCAGAGTTCGAGTGGCTTTCACATAGAAAATGAATGAATGAATATTACTTTTCCTAGATATAATTATTTATTATGTTTTATATCATATATAACATCATATATATTATAATCAGGGCTTGATATTAACTTTTTTGATCACCAGCCACTGTGGCTAGTAGATTTCCAACATTACTAGCCACTCGCCATTTTTACTAGCCACACTTTTCTTGTTGGGAAATGGGAAATATATTTTATATGCATAAATTTGACTTTGACATGCTAAAATGACTGGATTTAGATGTTGTGTTATGTCCACATGCCTCATTGATTTAACTTCTTGTGTGTATTGTGTATTAGCAAATGGGTTGTGTCGCAATGCAATCAGTTTTTATATCACATGACTTTTCAAGGCTCAAATTTAAGGATTTGCCAAATGTATCTCTGACCACACAAAATAAGTATTTCTAAGCTACAAATTCTTAATGTCTCACAACAAGGAAAATAAAGCATTATAGGTGCACTTTTTAATTCAACCAGATTTTTCTTTTAAAAATATTACATTTAAAAAATAATTATTGTCATGTCTCTAAAATATGCACAGTTATGTGTCCTGCAAAAGTCCCAGATCAGCAGTTAACTAAAGTAATCTCCCATTAAAGCAATGTTATCGTAAAAAATGATGATGATCCAGTAACGAGCTTCACCGTGTTTCCAGCACTGAGGAGCGCACAATAGCCTGAGGAGCTGGAAGCTGCACTTCAGGGACATTCACCAATCAAGCGGTGCCCTCTGTGCTCTTTCCTTCCTGATGCGATAGTTGATAGAAAGGCTGCACAACACATGCGGTGCGGGAGGAAAGAGGAGAGAAAGATGAAGACTTTGACATCTTAACGACCACTGCTAACTCGAATACATTTATTATTGCAAATAGATGCATTTATTCAGGCTATACTTGTGGTTTTTCAAGTAACCTTTGCTGGTTCGAGCCCAGGTCAGTTGGCGTCTGGAGTGTTCGCGTTGGTTTCCTCCGGGTGCTTCGGTTTCCCCCACAATTCAAATGCACGCGCTAAATGGTGACCTGGAAGAACTAAATTGGTGTATGAGTGTGTATGTGAGACTGTATGGGTGTTTCCCAGTACTTGGTTGCAGCTGGAAGGACATCCGCTGTGTAAAACATAGATAAGTTGGCGGTTCATTTTGCTGTGGCGACTCCTGATGAATAAGGAACTGAATGGAAGGATCTAGCGGGTTCACTAGTGGTGGATAAACTGCGTTCATTGAGACACATTGATACTTTAACTGTTGTCCATGAGTTGACATTTATCCGTGGCTTCACCACATGATTACATTAAAATTCTCATCACTTCACAAAAACAAGCAATTGAAATACATTCAATATCGTCGCGTAAATCACATTAAAACGCATCCCAGCATAATTTTTTGTATTTAATATACAGTACGTCTTATAGACGTCTAAACATAGTCGTCAAGGGCAAACTTGGGCTGTCCGTAAAATCTAACAGACATCTAAGAATAGGCCAAAATAGACTAGTCTTTAAATAAACAAAACGAACGACTACACATATAAAGTCTGTCTAGTCTGCTTATTTGAAGACTGGAAGTCCAGGTTTAGACTTGTTTTTAGCCAAGCTTTCTATGTTTAGATGTCTATTAGACGTCTTGTTAACACAATTGTTTGCTGGGATTTAACGTTATTCATTGCGCAAGACGCGTCCAAACGACATATGCTCGTCCGTCAGACGTCTGTTTAGTTTATCAGTATTTAAAATTGTAATAGCTGGCACAAAGGACATTTGCTACACATTTTTTCAATGTTTCTTTCAATGTATTTATTTATTTCAATGCATGAGCTGTCCACTGTCTACTCTCAATTAAAGTCGGAGATGTTTACTGAAATCATAGAATATTTATCAAAATAAAGATTTATTTATTTATTTATTTATTTATTTATTTATTTATTTCAGTGCAAGAGTTTTCCACTGTGTACTCTCAATTTAAGTCGGAGATATTTACTGAAACCATAGAATATTTGTCAAAATAAAGATTATTTATTTATTTGTTTGTTTGTTTGTTTATATATATATTTATTTATTTGATGTTAACTAAAATCATTATCAAAATAAAGATTTATTTATTTATTTATTTATTTATTTGTTTGTTTGTTTATTTCAGTGCATGAGCAGTCCATTGTGTACTCTCAATTAAAGTCGGAGATATTTACTGAAATCATAGAATATTTATCAAAATAAAGATTTTTTAATTTTTTTATTTGTTTGTTTTATGTAGTTATGTATTCATTTATTTATTTATTTCAGTGCTCGTGCTGTCCATTGTGTCTTAAATTAAAGTCGGAGATGTTTACTGAAATCATAGAATATTTATCAAAATACAGATTTATTTATTTGTTTGTTTTATTATTTATTTATTTATATATATATTTATTTCAGTGCATGAGCAGTCCATTTTGTACTCTGAAATAAAGTCGGGGATATTTACTGAAATCATAGAATATTTATCAAAATAAAGATTTATTTGTTTGTTTGTTTGCTTGCTTGCTTGTTTTATTTATTTATTTATTTATTTATTTATTTATTTATTTCAGTGCATAAGCTGTCCATTGCGTACTCTCAATTAAAGTCGGAGATATTTACTGAAATCATAGAATAATATTATTGAAATCAAGATTTATTTATTTTCGCCGACAGGTGTCGCAATAGGTCAAAGTGCCACACACAGCCTATCATAACTAGTTTTTCCTCAGTGTTAAGAAACAAGTCTGCAAAAATAAAATAAAACGAGTCTAATTACTGAGTTTAAATCACTTTTCTATTTAAGGAAGAAACATGTGAACTTGATGTATATAATTTTAACACTGACTATAGTAATTTAGTATTCTTTGCTCGTTAAATGTTCTTCAAACGCAGTCAACTGTGATGCCTTGTTGATTAAAATGTTTGTTTATAAATCCGCTTAAGTTGGTAGACTGATTTACATATTTCAATTGTTTCCGAATATAGATGAGTGACCCTGGACCACAAAAATATACATAATTAACTGTATTGTTTTTTAATTAAGATCATCTGAATAAAGTGGTTAGCACTGTGGCCTCACTAGCAGGTCGCTCCATGATTTGAGTCCTGGCTGGGTCAGTTGTCATTTCTGTGTGGAGTTTGCATGTTCTCCCCGTGTTTGCGTGGGTTTCCTCCGGGTGCTCCGGTTTCCCCCACAGTCCAAACACATGCGCTATAGGTGAATTGAATAAGCTAAATTGGCTGTTGTTTATGTGTGTGAATAAGTATGCATGGATGTTTACCAGTACTGGGTTGCAGCTGGAAGGGTATTCGCTGTGTAAAACATATGCTGGATAAGTTGGCAGTTCATTCCGCTGTGGTGACCCCTGATGAATAAAAGGAGTAAGCCAAAGGGAAATGAATTAATGAATGAACGAGTAGACTTTCTATTCGTGTGTTTTGTTAGAATCGAACAATATTTGGAAGAGATATGACCATGAGAAAATCTGTAATCTGAGTTATCAAAAAATCTGAATATTTAAACAAATTAGCAATGCATATTACTAATAAGAAATGATGTTTGGATATTTTACAGTATTAAATATACAGAATATCTATATAAAACATGATCTTTACTTAATATTCTGATGATTTTTGGCATAAAAGACCATCAAATACAAGTGCAACATTATGCAGCAAGTGCAAAAAGACCAGTTTTGTCATACAACATTTTTATTACAGTGTATATATTTTAATAGAAAGGGTTGATTTAAAGCAAAATGTATACCAACGCACACCGCAATAATGTAACATTTATATAAATATATAATAATCAAAGTATAATTAATAGACTGTTGAATTCATGATTGACCACGCTAGATTCGCATTAAAATGTTTGTCAATATTTTTTAAACAAGGTCACTGCGAAGTGTGTTTTCATTTAGCACGAAGCGTTGCAGTTTACCATCGCCACACATTTCATGAACATGCATATGCGAGCTGTATCCCGCATTCATTGGCTGCCTCGCGCGCACAAGTTCATCCTCCCCCATGACGCGCGATAAATGTCCGTCCTCCCGCATCTCTGCTGACAGACAATCACAGTTCTGCTTTGCGTCGCGGTTGTTTTCTTCCAAAGTGGAATAGTGCAACAGAACTCAGAAAGCCTACTTAGTTTTGCGCCTTTGAAGATTTTTTTATGGCTTCACTCTGTCGTTGGACTTGCTTTTAAGTGTGCTTTTGCGGTATGAAAAACATGACTGGAGTTTTTGACAGCCTCAGTACAGATATGCATTCGAACCAGATTACCTCCAGCAGTTACCACAGTCTGCACAAGTCCCAGGAATCGCCGACTCTTCCGGTCTCCACCGCTACCGACAGCAGCTACTACAATAATAATAACCAGCAGTGCGCTGGCTCTCCGTACGGCCAGATCAGCTCTTACCAGTACCAGAACAACAGCATGAACAGCGTCCAGTACAACACCAAATCATACGAGCTGGGCTTCGGAAACGCTTTCGGCCCCTACGGCACCTACGGCTCCTGCTCCTCACCAACTCCTGCAGATGCTGGTAATGATCTCTGTGGTTGATATTAACCAATATGAGTAATTATCGCTGTAATTAATTTAAAATCGCAAAGTTACTGTGTATTAACACAACTTATTGAGGTAAAGTTGGTTTTATATTTGCACATTCGTTCGGTGATGCCACCTATACTGTTTACTATGGTACTTCGGTCTTAACACGTAATTATGACTTCAAAACAACATTAGCACAATTTATTTGACTGTAATCATGATTGTACTTTTATAGTCATTGGTTCCTAATATGATTTAAAATTTGCAAACAATAATATTCTGAAATTATAGGCTCTTATTAATAAACTCCGATTGTGTGAATAGAAAACCAACTTTACCGCAAAACACAACTTGTAGTGTTTATTACAAAACATAAATCATTGCGTTTCTATATGCACTTTTCTATAGTATACTCTATTATGTGTGTATAATATAGGAAATCAAAATATTGTTTATTGCATCACATAGAGGTTTCATTATACATATAAAATGTTTCCATTAGAGTTCAATTCATTTACCACATTTGTTTGTTGTCTCTCCCAGAAAAGGAAGAAAGCGAACCTGAAATCCGAATGGTCAATGGAAAGCCAAAGAAAGTCCGAAAACCTCGTACTATTTACTCGAGTTTCCAGCTGGCGGCCCTGCAGAGGAGGTTTCAGAAGACTCAGTATCTGGCCTTGCCGGAGAGAGCTGAGCTGGCCGCATCTCTGGGCCTCACGCAAACACAGGTACAAAAGCTTGATATACATCAAATATCGGCCATCATATAGTTTAATTATGAATTTATTTCTAAAGTGTTAATTGGTAATAATAATATCAACCTGTGATTATATTATATTACGAACTATTAAACCATTAATCCTAAAGCCTACTTCTTATTCATACTGGTTTTAGTTGTAACATTATTATAAACACTGTGCGTTGGTATGGCTACATTTTGTTTAAAATCCACCCTATTAAATATTGCACTTTAAAAATAAATTAGCAGTTAGTTCTGACAGCATGTTTAGGTCATTGTAAACTAAGTCAATCATGTTCTAACTTAATTTGATAAGTTTTGCAAGCTGTTCTTAAATCAGTTTATCATTTTTGGATTTTTTGGATTCATAATTTGATTCAGCTTAAAAATAAGGCAACCAGGATTTTTTTTACAGTGTGGTTACACTTTATAATAAGATTGAATTAGTTAATGCATTTACTAACATGAACAAACAATGAACAATGCATTTATTAGCATTTGTTCATTCTTGTTAACGTTAGTTATTGAAAATAGGTTCTATGTGTTAGTTGCAGCCCTTAGTCCGTATTAGTAAATTAGTAGTTCGTGTTACTAAATATCTAATGAAACATTAATTTAAAGTGTCAGCAATATTTATACACACACTCAAATGCTGGGTTGTCATTTCCCAAAGTTGCTCAAATATGGACAAAGTTAGTGGTTGGGTTAAAAGCGTCATTTAATTATTATTTGATTGGAAAATTAATGAATTAATGACAACCCAGCGTTTTTAAGTGTTTAAATATTTTAACTTATGGTCGGGGTTTATGTATAACAAATTGTTAGCCAGCCCACATAGTCAATCTTTTTGTAAATGTTTTGTAAAACATGCTTATATAGCCTAATTTTTATTTAGGCCTCTATATATATATATATATATATATATATATATATATATATATATATATATATATATATATATATATATATATATATATATATATATATATATATAATCAAATTCCAGAATAGTCGTTCTAAGTTGAAGAGGTTGTGGAAGAGTGGAGAAGTCCCAACATTTCTTTGTAGTGTAGGCTATGAATATTTTAACGCATGGGGTTGATTTGTTGCATATAGCAAATTGTGAACCCACAAGGTCATTATTTTGGTGAATGTTATTTGCTTACATGTTGCTCTAGAACAATTTTATTCATTTCTATATATCTTTAGGTTAAAATCTGGTTCCAGAATCGTCGTTCAAAGTTCAAGAAGTTGTGGAAAAGTGGAGAGATCCCACCCGAGCAGCATGTGGCCTCCGGTGAGTCTCCACCTCACCCCTCACCTCCTCTCGCCGCGGCCTGGGACTTCGCGCACAGCCAGAGAATGAACACTGTAAACTCGGGTTTGTCGCAGAGCAGCCCTCCTAACTCAACCACCCCTTCCTTTCTGACAAACTACCCCTGGTATTCATCCACGAACTCTGCGGCCCACCTTCAGCCACCACTTCATCACAATACAACTGTTAGCGCCGGGACCATATTTTGACTCGGCCGACTTGCGGAATTCAGTTTGTGAACTGAACTTAAATGACTTTTAGGCCTGTTTGGCAGTCTTGAGTGGTGAGACCTCGATCTGCACCGATGCCACGTTGATCATTGCCAGTGCGATTTGGGCGTGACACTGTTACTTTTCATGCAATGTCGCGTCAGCAAGCAGACACTACAGAATCAAACATATACAATTATTTTTGTATTTATTTATTTTGTTCTATGAGTGGTACGTCTATGGATTAAAGTGAACTACAATTATCCAAAGCCTAGAGAACTCATGTGGACATTATTGGAGTAAATATTTGCAGCAGGGTGAATCAGAGCACATGTAGCACAACCTGAAGCTGTTTGGTGCCTTCTTGAAAATAACCTGACTTGTCGGTTTCCATGTGTTTCATGCGCCTGTCTTTACTTTCAGATTTGTTTTTGTTCATTTTATATTTAGTAGCCTATACGCAAGGTAAGTTGGAAATTTGGTGTCCGTCTTTGTATGTGTCCCATCGCGTCTATTTAATAATGTTGTTATTCGTATAGGATATCATAAGAGTTTCACTGTTTAAACACTAATGAAAATCACACGCAAGCTACTGATTGTCCTAAAGTCATGTATATTTTTTTCTGGAGTTCTTTGTTTTATTTATTTTGAAGCCGAATGAACATCTCTGCCACTATAATGATTCAGACTTATTTAAATAAAATGTTTCATGTGAATGCACTGTTTGTGTGTAAATTCATTGGGGATTTCTAATGTAGTTTTTCTCTTTTAGTTCACTGTTGGTATGGGATTTTGTTTTTCGTGGTTCAATCCACGCCTCCCTTTTTTTTTTTTTTTTTTTTGCTTCGGCGCCAGTTGAGTCTCTAGTCTTTAATAAGTCTGGCTGGAGACGCGAAGGAGCGTCTTGTAAATGTTTCACACAAAACCCACAAACTCACCTTTTGTTGTCTAACGTGACAGGTGTGTGTCTGCAGCTAACTCTGTAATAAGTAGGTCAAGAAGAGAGTTTAACTTTTTCTCGAGTTCTAAAATTAGCAGAAGCTTTGTTATTAAAAAGAGGGGAAAACAGCACGCATTTGTATTTTTGAAGACGTAAAACTGACAAAAACTCGAGGAGTCCGACAGCAGAGAGACGCGCTACAGAGCCTCGGGCTGGGAATGAGCGCGCAAACACGCCCCGGCATGAAGGCGTTCGGCTGGCTTCAGACTCTCTGGAGTCAGAGATCTGCGCTCCAGACTTTTTATGAAGTCAGCGCAGCCAAAAACCAGGCTCACAAATGCCTCGAGCTAAACAACATGGAAACATTTCTCACAACTTCCACCGCCCGTCCGCCCCATGCACAATACAAGGCCTTTGTAATAGGGGCCCGGCTGCTGTGTAGCCTACATTAATTTTCCACGCCATATAACAACGCGAAACTTGTTTATTTGCTCAGAGGCTTAGTGAAAATAAAATGCCGAACACACCAATGGGAATTTGAGCAATGCAACTCACACTTTTAATGCAATGATTCATTCATATTTATTTCATCACTTCAATAAACAAAGGTTTCATTTCTGAAATAAAAATGTAATGTGTTATTAATTAATTAAATATTTTAACGTTAAATTAAAACTATTCAATGAAGCGTAAACTCGTAAAATCCGGTTCAAACATAAAATTGTTGTTTTAAATGTGATTGCAGCAAAACCATGAACGCATTTATAGGCCTCTTTGTAGGCCTATTGTTGATTATATGTGACCAGTGTCACAGCTAGTTTGCTAAGCAAATTAAAATATATATGTTTGAGCCACACGTGGCTTATTTATTGCTCGGTTTGAAATATTATGCGTGGTTGATTTTAGTTACACGAATATTATATTTTTATTTGAGTGTTCGAGGGCTATAAAGCAGATGTAATAAGGATGTATCCTGTCAGTGATTGCCACATTACAAGATGTTATGGTGTCGCCCCGGGCAAAGAACTGCGCCGGCATTTAAATGTGCCCCGCAGAGATCCACAAGATCCAGACTTTATCCATTCAGCAGAATAAACACGACAGCAAAAGGCAATGTCATGTTTAACCAATAGTGGTCGGGTTTCTTTAGCCTGTCTTTAAAGGCCCGAGACACATCTCAAAAATGTCCCCTGAGACAAGAAGATCCAACTCGATCAAGAATAATTAAATACCACATCGGTTGTAGCGCACCAGCCGTCTGCAAACCAGATCATGTAACCCATATTCTAAACAAGAAACAAGCCAGACGCTTAAACACATGCACCAAATATATATATATTTTTATTATTGTTATTTTAATGTATTTTTGTTGCCTCTTTCTGTCAGCATGTGTTTTTGCTGTCTCATATAATCTATATGTGGTGAAAAATGGCCGTAATCCGTGTTAACATTGATTGGATCTTTCAACTCTGGTGCATGGCTCGACATGGACAAGTGTCACACCTTGCAAATGCAAACGAATGTTAAAGTGTATTGAAGCTGTCTGCAAGCACATGCTCCGCATGCCTTTCTCTCTGAAAGATTAGCAATGATGTGGTTTTAGACACTTCCGGAATCCTGTAGACAACTTGAAAAATGCCATACCCCATCCCTAATTTATACTCTGATCTGTAATTTTATCCACAATTGCTCCAGTTGAGCATTCTGGCTCCCCGATCTGAAAGCCTGCAATTACTATATAATTCTTCGCAATTTTAGATGTCCTAATATGGACTGTAATTTTTGCGCAAGACAATTTCCAGCTATTTCAAGCATCAACATTGTCAAAGTTGTATGTACATAATAAATGGTAATATCAATGCATAGTTTTTAGCATAACATCTTGACTCCGCGATAATTATATCCGTTTGGAGCCTACGCAAAATTAGCCTGAATTGCATGGTAACTGCTGCTTTAAATTTTTAAAAATTACTCATAATTTTCCCAAAGATTACCAAGATCTCGAGTGCACAATGTCATCAGCGTAATGAGGAGTAAACATTTATGCTAATAATCAGCAATTTTTTCCATCAGCTATAAAGAGGGAAAATAAAGCAGGATTTTTCATTCCTGCTCGGAGAGCGTCTGTCAGCTCCTCTGAGCCCAGCTAGAGGAGGCAGATTCTGGGACCCAAAGAGCCGAACCCATGCCTTGACTGCTGGATGCTCTTTTCGCATTCGTCTATTTCCCCCGGGAGTGATGCATAGAATAGCCGATGCCAATCTTTGTGTTTATCACAGATTAAGGTAAGAAGGATGCGCGTTTATTTTACATGCATTTTGTTAACTTATTTGGGATGGATCTGGATATGATATTATGCGTATTGGGAACTAGTTAGAAGGGAATAAAAAAGATTTGTCGCGCTTTGTATCCAAGCCTATAGGACAAATGTATTTTCTGCAACAATGGAACATGTAAATACAACTGCAGCTTTATTCAAATAGCATT
The DNA here is from genome assembly GCF_052040795.2 of Danio rerio. Classification (NCBI taxonomy): domain Eukaryota; kingdom Metazoa; phylum Chordata; class Actinopteri; order Cypriniformes; family Danionidae; genus Danio; species Danio rerio. The sequence continues at coordinate 3,593,822 of NC_141029.1, read as the reverse complement.
ATTAATAACAAAAACACGTCGTTACTATAAGCGAATAATACTTTCAACGAATTTCGAAATGTGAGCGTGTTCAATCTTAGGTAAATCAAAATATAGCACAGCGTTTCACTTTAAATAAGACCGGCGTCTTACTCATTAATAAAGCTGCCCGAAATTGCGAGATAGTTTGTCTATAGAATCCAGAAGAAAATAAAGCAGCCCTTGTTCTATAATTTCACCTCTGCCTTCATCACTCCGACATTGTGCTTTTGCTCATTTTGATCCCTCTTCCCATTGACAAATCTCTCGGTATACACCTGCAAGCAATTTGCCAGCCTTACTTATAACTACCGCTGCGCACCTATTTCGCTCTCTCTTTTTTCCCCCTTTTCTTTTTCCCCCGTCGCACAGCAAATTTTCTTTCAGCGCGCTATCTCTTTTGTTAACAAAAGATTCCACGTGCGAAAAAAAATTGCTCATAATTATCCCGTAGATGGGAAGCTGCATTAGAATAAGTAAGGAGGGAATGACTGTAATTATGTCTGGTTTGATGGGCCCGGCGCGTAATCAAGAGGAGAATAGAGTGAAATAACGCTGACCCTCTCTGCTCCACAGCTGCATGTCGGAGAAAGAGACAGAACAACACGGCTTCTTCTTTTATTCCTTCCCAAGAGTCCTGTTTTATGTATATATTTTTTATATACTTTGCATTAATATATTTTAACTAATCGGACTTGCAATAGAGATTAATTTAAACGTTTATAAGTCAATTCATTTACAACAAAAAATTTAAACATGATTTATCCGTTTTCTGAAAAGTAGAAATCCTCTTGAGGAAATAAACTGATGAATACAATTTACTGTTGAAATCAGTTGCCTAAAAATTGGCACGGCATCAAAAGCATAACGCGATTAAATAAACATTACGACAAGTATGACGTGATATAACACGGAAATTACGGCAAATAATTGCACAGGAAACGCAACAATACTACTACTAATACCACTAATAATAATAATCATCATATTTATAATAATAATAATAATAATAATAATAATCATAATTTAAAAAATAATAATATTTTATTGCACTGTAAAAAATGCAGGGTTCCGCACAATTTCCTCTTGTTGTCCCAACACAAATCGGTTAAGTTAACCTAATTGTTTTTAAAAATTTAAGTTGGTTGAACATAATACAGTTGACCCCCGCAAAAATTAAGAAGATTTGTTTTTAAGAAGGTAGTTTGAACAAGTATCAAAAGTAATTTCTGAGTGTATATAAACAACAACAATAACAGTGAAACAAATGTTAATAATAATAATTGTTGTTATTATTATATTTTCTAATAAAAATATATTTTGTCTAAAGTGAACTGAAAAGAAATTGTCTGCAAAATTGTTGCAAACAATTTGTGTGTTGAATTTAAACAAACAAATTACATTTAGTAATGTTCAACTTAATTTGTTTGTTTAAATTCAGCCCAAATAAATTGTTTAAAGCCACTTAAAAAGATTTAGTAAATCCAAGGAATCATCTTTGAATATTTTTTTCAGTGTATTATCTATTAAATTGAGGAACTATTGATGATTAATGAAGTCAGAGAAAGAGCTGCTGCAGCATTGAGCTTGTGTTCAGAGATTGCTTGGCCATTTCCTGCTTTGACCAGGCCGTTTTTAAGACCACACATGTAGAGCGTCAAAATTTGTCACAATAATTGCTGCACCCCCCAGCAACTTTTCCAATCGTGACAACTCTCGATGTACTCAATCAGCAGATGTATTGTAAAACTAATTCCAAGTATTTCTAATATATTAATTTGGCTCCTTCCTGTAAATTTTAGGATGATGTAGAATCATATTTTTTAGCACCATAAATAACTAAGATTCATTAAAAAAAATATATTTTTGCTGCTTGTTTAAACTACTTATTTAAAATCAGCTGAATCAACACTATACTTGAGGTTTTTTTGGGACAACTTAATTGCTTTAATGTCAATCTACTTGAATTTGTAAAATCAATTAAGTTAACTTAATAAATGAATTGTGTGAAACACAACATTTTGTTTTCAGTGTCTTTCATTTGATAAAACAACTAAAATCAAATAATAATAATAATAATGAAGATGATGATGGTAATATCAATAATAATACATATAATAATGATGATAATAAACAAGCAAGATATAGCCTATATCAAGTCAACAGATTACAATGTAAAGACCCAGCAAGCAACAAAAGCTTATCTGGAAATTACAAGAAATGTCCTTTGTATTGTTACTTGCCGGCATCTATCTGCATCAGAATTTTTCTTAAAATGCGCAGTTAAACCATCAGCCCCCAAACAAAAGGCTCTTTTGAACATGTCATTCTTTACCTATCTGCATTTCCTCCCCCCCCTTACAGCCCCAGTCTTTCTTCATCTGCCCCTCCATGAGCGGCACCTGCCCGATTATTCACTTAACACACGGCCATCAAAAGCAACCACACAAGAGCAGAAAAGAGCTTATAGCGGCTAAACGAAAGTGAAAAGAAACAAGTGCCCTTATTGTCGGAGGAATTACTGTGTTAGGGTTGGTGTTACAGAAACCACCGCAAGATTAATCGCTGGCTCGGATTGCAGTGCAAAACTGGACGTGTCATTTAGAAGCAGACAGAAATAATTATTGTTTATAAGGCTGTTGTTATTGTTGTTGTTATCTAAATGCGTTTGGTCATGATTGAAATGTGAGAAACACGGCTAAATATTGTTTATAGGTCTGTTAATTTGACTTTCAATACACAGCATAGGTTTAATTTGTTATTAATTGTTGGTATTTTGTTCGGTTACCTGAATTTGGTTCATTTTTCAAAGCAATAAAAGTTGCGATGACATTTTGTAACTTCTTTTATAAGCAGATTTTTACTGTTCGTGTTTACACATTATACAAGACTCCATGAAACAAAAACAATAAATTAATATGACCGGTAGGCTATAAAACTATGATTTCTTTTCAATGTAAAACGGAAAAAAAACACATGAATTTTAATAAAACACAACCATGTTTAGATCCTTTTGCACAAATTATTCAGCACACAACGAAAACGACTATTTCTGTACATTTAAGAGCTGTCAACACTTCCCATCCAGCGCTGATGATAGACGCGGTTATCTCCTCTTTGTGTGATCCAATAAAGTAAAACACTCGGGTTTACAAACTAGGTTCAAATCCGAGGGAAGTGTTTCTGTTTTATAGTGCAGCCTCACATCATAATTTAAAGAACATTTATTTTTTTAAATAAAACATACAAACATATAATCAAAACAAAAACATAATCTAAATAAGTTATATTTAAATAAACACAAAAAAAAAACGCCGTACATACAAAATAATCTTGTTTAAAGATGTCTTTCTTCCCTTTAAAATGGGGAAAATCAGGAGACTTGCTCACGGTGTGATTTATCCCAGTCTTTACACGCTGAATAAGCCTGAAGCGACTGTATTTTAGCCACTTCTTGGAAAGAAATGCGCAGTTTGGTGTAATGTTCAACCCGGTAACTCCAAATTTCATATGGAAAACAACAAATTTGAAGAAAACGAAATACATTAGTGACTAGTCTCATGATTTTTTTTTTTTTTACACAACAACAAAAAGAGTCACGGAAAGGGCAGAGTAGCAGCTTTGATTTGACCCACTTTCCCGCCATTCCCTTTAATTCAAAAAGAGACGTGTTTCTTCTCCGGTGCGACCGGACGACCCTGGTTCAGTCCCCGCTGGACAGTGTGTGTCAGCAGGTGTCTTTTTGTGTGAAAAAGAGAGAGAGAGCGTCTCCGGATCACATCTGGTCTGGGCTGCGAAGGGCCAGGGTGTGTAAGGCCGCAGAGTGACTGCCTGTGTCGGGTCCCCTGAACTGGGCCATTGGTGGACAGAGGGGCGGGGTTGTTTCAGCAGTCCTGGTTCACATGAGCTGTGGCTGCTGCATAGTGTCCTGGTGTGCTGTGGGATACCATGAGGTGTAACTGGGAATATAAGAGGTCGGTGTGGACGTTTTGACGGTGGCTGTTGTGTTCCAGACGGGCGCCACGGATGGAGATCCGGTGGACAGTCCGCGCCCGTTAGCCAAAGCGTTCGTATCTATTGTTCCTCCACCCTGCTTCATCAGTTTCTTAAACTTGGAGCGTTTGTTCTGAAACCAGATCTTCACCTGGAAAAGGAAAAACGAGTTCAGAGAATGAGAGACGATATCTGATTCACGTTGAATAAAGCATCGTTCACTTACTTCTGCGTTCTCTCAGACAAATGGGAAACAATTCACAATAGTCAGTGTTAGTATGTACTAAACAAACAATAAATAATACATTAAATACATTGTTTATTAAAGTTTATAACTGGCAATAATGTTGTTCGTTGTTGGCTTCTTGTTATGATGTATTAACTAATATTAACAAGCATGAGTTTGTCATTTTAATAATGCATTAGTAAGTGTTGAACTATGACTAATAAATTTAGTACATGTAGTTCATTATTAGTTCATGTTAGTAAATACGTGACTCTCAATGAAACCTTATAGTAAAGTGTGACCAACAAATAATACCCTTGACAGCAGGCCTTTATAGAGAGAAAAGTGCACTAGCCTACACTTCAAAAAGAGAATGCGAATATAAAAATACCCAATATTTCTTAAATTGTAAAAGCGACATGTATGTAGCCTCTATTGCTTCCCTGAAAACGAGTAAAAGCTGAGCACATGCCTGTGTTTGCGTGAGCCCCAGTGATGCGGCGAGCTCGGCTCTCTCTGGCAGAGCCAGATACTGGGTTTGCTGGAACCGCCTGTTCAGAGCCTGCAGCTGGAGACTGGAGTATATGGTCCGGGGCTTGCGGATCTTTTTGCCTTTCCCGTTGAAACGAACCTCTCCTCCTTCCACCACGGTGTTTTTCTCTGACTCCGGTGCTGGGAGGGAGAAAGAAAAGGAGAAACTGTCTCACAGACTGCTCATGCAGTGCGGCTCACATCACTGTGCACAAGTTTTACAGGCGGCACTTTAGGTATAATTAGCCTTAATTGCATACATTGTTTATAGCATTACGCAATAAATAATTACCAAGCCTAATAACAGCACATCTGGGCTACTCCAGTCCAACATTCTCGTAGTGCGTCGACAAAAGCAGCGACCAGCAAAAAGACCAAAGCATTTCTTACCTGGGTCCTCCAATCGGGTCTGCGCCAAAGCCGAGTTGTTTGGGTAGGTCTGCACGGTGCTGAGGTACGGGCTGGAGGAATGGCTACCGACCGAGTTGACGTATGGATAAGGCAGAGATCTAGGGAAGGACGGAGCCGGGCTGTATGCGCTGTCGTGTTGCGGGTGTCCGGAGGAGTGTAAACAGTGCATTGAGTAATGTCCGTGGGTCATAGATGAAGGCGACATTTGCTGACTTGGTGGCCCAAATTCCATGAACACGCTCTTTCCTGAGACTGGGCTGTTTAGACTCTCTGGTATTGTAGACATGGTCATGTCTCTCGCTCTCGCTCTCTCTCTCTCTCCCTGCTTTTTTGTTTTCTTCTATGATCTGAGTGAAGGATGGATCCCAATTTAAGCTCAACTGATTTTTTCACTTTCCATTCATAAGAAAATGTAGTTTGTCTCTGTGAAAAGTCTAGGTACGATGCTGTGGATCCACACAAACTCGCTCAAAGGTTTGAATCAGGGAATCATGAATATGTATCCAAGGTGCTCTCTGATTGGTCCACTCCCTCCAAGAGCGATGCGGATTGGTAATCCGAGGGTCGGGTCCGACGGACCTGATAAACTCAAGAAATAAGACCAACCTGTGACTCTATTGTGCAATGCTAATGTAGAAATTTAGGGAATGGACCGAGACGCATAGGCCGTACTTGGGAGGCTCAAACACATTTCCGCTGAAACCACCAAATTTGTCTCAACAGTGTAAAATATATAAATTTTTTATAATTACATTCGTTTTTTTATATCAGTGTCATCAGTGTAAGGCCTGTATCAATTAACAAATTATCAGAAAAGTAACAGTAAAATTAAATTATATAACCAAGGGGAAATGGTAATTCTTATGCAATATATGTGTAATTATAAGTAAATTATATTATTATTATTATTATTACTATTATATTAATTATAAATACATCTCTTAAAATAAACAAATCAGAATAAAAAACAAAAGTAAAGGCTGTTATATAAAAAGCAAACCTTTCGTAATAGTGAACGAAGATAGCATGCTCCTAATTTTCTGCTGGTCACGGCTCCGTGAACAAAGCATTTAACACCTAACAAATATGATTAAGTACAGGTATAAATGTGTGTCTCCAAGCAAAGATGAATTACTTTGATGATTCATTTGGTTAAAATGCTAGTCTCGAGTGCTTGAAGACACAGCTGAAACCAACTAAATTAGCATAACACTGTTGTTTAATTTTCATACGCATAATTAGCTGTGTATTTAACACTTGCAGTGTTGAGCAGATTCACATCACTCGCGCGCGGGTTAAATTACTGCGCTTGAGGATCAGAGAAACAGGCCGGTGTTGATAACAAACTCCGATTATTTGGTTTATTCCTTTCAGGTTTGAGTTTTGTTGACGTTGCAATGTTTGGTTTGTATCGAAAGGTTTTTTTTTTTTTTTTTGTAAAAAAAAAAAAAAGTTGGCAGATTTCTGTTTGAATAATTGTATCTGTTAAAATTACATTTAACACGGATAAACAATAGCAAATGTATAAATAGCTATTTATTTCCCTCACGTTTACTACCTATAGAAATTAAAATGTATACCTCATTTTCCTTCTTAAAGCTACAATATCACAAAACCACACAATTCTACACTGCAGAAAATGATATGATCAATTAGTTCTGACAGCAAATGTTTTTAGGTCATTAATATTAGTAAGTTAATCATAAGTAAATCATAATCAAACTTAATTTGATAAAATATGCAACCTGTTTTTAAGTCAGTTAGTAATATTAGTAGTAATATTATATAAGTTCAATGGACTCATAAGATTAATTAGATTCAGTTTAAATTCAGTTTTGAATAAACTCGTAATAATGTCTACTTTATAATAGTTAAACAAATTAATTAATTAAAACGGAATAAAATAAAAACATAGCCAGCACATGTTTAGGGCTGTCAATAACAACCTTAAGCAAGAAAGAAAAATGTAAATGCAATAGTTTCACCCTTATTTATTTTTTATTAAATACAGCTGACAATTACATGGATTTTTTGTCTGCCATTAATTTATAACGAACATGGGCCTTATCTTCTTTAAGATTACATTATTTAAATAAGCAAAGCTAATAAGTAAGAACAAGTAATGAAATTAATCCGCGAAACCGTTTGATGACATCATTTTGGAATCAGCATTCTAAAATCAGTCTTTTTAGAATCACTCAAGGAATAACTGACAATAAAATGTTCGTGTAAACTGATTGGAACATTTGCGCTTGTAGCTTTTTTTTCCCAGAAACGTGACAGCTTCATTTGCAAAACGACACAGCAAATCAATCACTTTGTCTACTTATTCGATAAAAACGCAAGCTAAAAACATACCAGTGTTGCAGATGAGAAATACAAAGCTAACAGAACTCAAAGAGACAAATAAGAAGCTCGCAAGAAGCAGAACAGAATGAGACCGCTCGTACCGTCGGTGTGCGACTCCCCGTTGAACACGGATCACACCTCCACATCCTCCTGTCATTTTTTCTCTCTCTCTTTCTCAGCCTCCGCGCTTGTCTTTTCTCCAGTCTTCTTCAAAATAGTCATAATCCCAGTATGTATTCACTTACATTCCGTCATCACAAAAAATACACTGAAATCAGAAAAGACTCCAGAATATTAGACAAAAAATGACATTTGGCGGCAACACGATGCCAAGGATGATACTGGACTGACGACCACATTTGACAGTACCTGTTAGATATCCCACCATCCTCAAAATTGTCCAATTTCAAGCAATTTGTATTTCAAATGACATTTGCAATCTACTTCGGGGATCCTTCATCAATAGCGCAAATAATGACAGTATTACAACCGACAATTATCAGCGTTCAGAACACAATGGACAACGAGTTGCACGTGTTCATTGTTTTCGATTAATCTGAAATTACAAGCGGAAAAAAGTGTTATATAGCACAAGGATAGCGAATTTTAAAACAAAAATTAAACTGAAATATAAATACGCATATATTTCCAAGCATATGCGAAAAGCTTAAAGATTGAGATGCAATGTAGAGGCAAATTTGTTTTGTTCTCAGTGTTTTTTAAGATTTCGACTACATAATAATAATATAGTATAAGTAATATAGTAATATTATTAATAATAATGATTATGATTACATATACACTGCACTTTGTTAAATTAATTCATCTTGAATTGTACATATCCAGTGCACACATTAGTAATTATGTTCATATCCGCATACTTCTAATTAACAAAACCTGTACATACATTCATCAATTCAACCCATTCAACCTGTATATAATGTTCATAGTACATCCATCTGTAAATATCACCATGGCTTTTCTATATTAATTTATACCTGTATCCTGCTCTTGCACTCCTAGTTAGACCTAAACTGCATGTTGTTGCCTTTAAAGTTTATTGACAATAAAGTGTAATTTAATCTAATCTAATCAAATTATTATCGATTTATTTTTTAACATTAAGTATACTAGAACTTCCTGAATTTCAAAGATTAAGACAAAATCATAAAGGGACAGAATATATATTGTATATATATATATATATATATATATATATATATATATATATATATATATATATATATATATATATATATATAGATAGATAGATAGATAGATAGATAGGCCTAGATAGATATTACATATTATGTAAAATTAACTGTTCCCTTTAGAATCATGTCGATCTTTTTTGTTTACATTTTTGCTGTGCAAAATAATAACTTATTATTATTAATAACTAATAATAACTAATAATATTAATAACTTATTATTTTGTACCATTAAAATTAATCTAGCACTAAAAGTGTCTGCTACTCTGATTTGCTGCGATTTATAATCACAGAGGGGTTTTAATTAAAAGAAAGCAAAAAAATATGCTGGCATCCATTAAACACTGGTATCACAGAACAGTATCTCAGTATCGTACTGTGTGGTCAGTCCCATAATAATTATACAGTGCAGCCCAATTGTCCAGCGTGTCAAAATGATGAGCTTTCTGTTTAGACCCAACTCAAATAAAGCAGCATGACGAGTTTATAGAGCACTATCCAGAGAAGAGGATCATCAAGAGTGAGAGTCAAACACCTGCTATGCTGCCCTGATTTAGTGCACCACACCAGTTCAGGCCCACTCAGAGAGAGTGTGTGTGTGCAGTATACAGACATGAGCTGACAAACTGCTTCACATAGGGACCGTTGAGGTTACGGCCTCATCCGTCCTTTCTGCAGGGTCTGATTCTGAACTGTAAAAGCACTTCCGAAATTTTGTGTCCGGAGTAAATTTAAGGCAAAGTCCCTGATTAGTTTCTGTTTTTGGTGGCACGGGGATTCTTTTTTAATTGCTTCAATATGAAGTCTCCTTACCAGCTCTGTGGTTAGAGTGACCCACAAGATGTCCTGTTGATAAAAATGTTCCTGAGAACCAAAACCCCAAATCCGGACAGATGTCTAACTATTAAAAAAATTGTTAACAGATTGTTGGACGTCCAACATCACAACGGAACAGGAAATAAATATCAGCAAAACTCAAATCTGCTAAGAAAATTTATATTTCAGAAGATATTTGATCAAAAACTTTCACAAAAAAAGTTGTCCTAAAGTTATTTGACAACAACCATTCTTGTCTTTGATCCACTTAAAATGTTGACTATACACTGAAAAAAAACTCCTTGGATAAACGCAATAACGGACTAGATAAAAGTAAAGTTGGTTTTATATTCGGATAATCAGACTTTCTCCTTAATAATATAATTACAGAAAAGTATTTGCAAATTCTAAACAGCGAAATCATATTAGCAGCCAGTGGCTATCAAAGTACAGCATTGTTTACAATTAATTAGATAGTACTTATGTAGTTTTAAAGTCATACTTACCAATTACGACCGAATTGTTAATTTAGCGTGGTAAACAATATAGAGACAGTAAAATGAATGAATGTGCGAATATAAAACCAACATTACCCCAATATGGTCTATACAGTGTTTTTCAGCTAATGATGAACTTCCGGTGAAAGCTTATGTGACTATTTTCAATTTCATAAGCTTCCTTTGCAGCATCGATGTTGTGATGTAATTAAAATACAATCAGTTATAGACTTAAGCTTTCATTTGGTTGTTAAAACTTAACATGAGACGAAAGACCGTTTGAACGCAGTTGCCGTCATTAGCGGCAGGCTATTGCAGAAATACCATTGAAAATACTGGGTCAAAATTAATTTCCATATTTTAAAGACATAAAGCGTAAAAATATAACTTATCGTTGTGCTTCTTGTTTGGTCTCATACCAACTTTATATTGTATCTCAGCCTGGCAGTGAATCATATTTTAAACGTGGCAATTTTGTATGGGATGACAATTAACCGGAAGCCCTGGCGGGCTGACTGAAATTAAAAGTCCATGTGCATACACCCCATTTAATTGAGGACAGGATTTCCATCCAATTTGTGTAGCACCAACTAAAAAAAACAATTTACACAATTAAATGCAATCAAGTTAGTCAGACATGATTTTATCAAATAAAAGTTGAAATACATTTGTATTTTTATTTAACTTAAACTCAAAGGTCTGATAATATCATGCGTGTCTATTATGTGTCGTACATTTCAAAGTCTCATATAGTTTTATTTTAAAGTTTTCCTAAATGAACTAAAAGAAGTGATTTAAAGCATATTTTATGAGTTACATACACAGAAAAAAATTATGTCTGCAAAAATGTATGTGTTGAATTTAAATAAACTAATTAAATGTAGTACTGTTTAACCTAATTTATTTGTTTGAATTCAGCCCTAATAAATTGTTTACAATCACTTAACTAAAAAAAATGTAGTAAATACAGCAAATTATGAATATTTTTCAGTAAATTATTGAGACTGATCTCAGAACTATTTTTAGGATAGTTATTGCTCACTGAGCAAAGCAACAATCTGCAGTTTTGCTAATTAAGCTGCCAACACCCAAAGCATGGCTGCTTCTGCAAGGTGATAATCTCAAAACTCAAAGTACGAACATCTTTTGCATCTTCCAACTCAAACTTTAAGTCTTTCTATTACCTTTAAACACCTAAGATTACCTTTACTGTCAATATTCTCCTCTCTTAAATCAATCCCACACAAAGCATGCTGGGAACTACAAATCCACTAACCAGGTAGTTGGACCATCACAATTATTTCACGTTGTGCCAACACAAAACGCATACTTTAACTTAAAGGTTCACAAATTAGACTGACCTGAACATAAAACAAATAAACTGACCAAAGAAATTACAAAAATTGTATTGTTTCAGCTCATTTAAACTGGTAGTTTGAACAAGCAGCAGTAATCATTTTTTGGAGTGTACTGTATATAACTGGATATTAGTTTACAGTTTGGTGTCAAAGGTGTATGGTACTTTTGTGTTAGTATCTATTAATAACACTTATGTTATTCAAATGTTCTGGTGATTTAAAATGATTTAAGTACACTGTATACACTCAGAAACAATTACTTTTGCTGCTTGTTCAAACTACTTATTTAAAATGAGGTAAATCAACACAACTCTTATGTATTTTTGGGGGGTCAACTTAATTGTTTTACGATCAATCCACTTAAATTTGTGTTAACTTAATCAAATTGGGAACACATAAAGGAATTGTGTGGAAATCAGCATTTTCCCCAACACTAAATTATTATGTTTTCTTAATTGTTTGTGTGTGTTTTTTATTTTTATTTAAGTGTATTGAAATTAAAACAAATAACTTGTCCCAAAGCCATCTCAATAATGGTGTTGTTTCAGCTCATTTTAAACAAGTAGTTTATAAAAGCAGCTATATATATGTATATATATATATATATATATATATATATATATATATATATATATATATATATATATATATATATATATATATGTATATATTAGTGTGCAATTTCAATCAACTCAGATCCTCCTAGTTGTTTACTATATAGGTGGGTGTGAATCCAAATGTAAAAACATTAACATTAGAAAGCAAACCTGGGAAAGCAAGTGTGACATTTAGTTTGCTTTACAGACATAAATAAGTTGTAGTGCACTAGCTCTAATTCAGTCTACACTTGATGTGAACGTGCATCTTTCTGACAGACCCTACACTATGATGGAGGGCTATTTCAAATTAAAGAGACAGAGCACTTAGGCAATGGAATATGATCCCATTATCATATTAGTAAGATCACATTGAAAATGACAGTATTTGGTTTTCCTCCATCACATTCTTGCACTGAATGAATCAGGTGAAAGTGGAGCTGTTTCAAATGTAATTAAGGGAGCGTTAACATTGACATCTCCACCTAATGTTTTTGGGGACGCACTGTAAAAAATGTCAGTGATTTTCAACTGTAAAAAAACCTGTAGAAATGCTACAGTAAAAATGTAAGTTTCCTCAATATGTACAGCAAATAACCGTCAATTCCTATTCCCACAATTTCCTGTACATTTTCTTTACTTTCTATGCTTTTTTGTTGACATTACTGGTTCATTTTAGTTTATTTTCTTCATCAGTAATGTACATTATGTTTGAGTTTTATGTTACATGTATTGTTGATAAATAGTGTTAATTGCATTACTTTTCATCCCAGGCTCATTCTGAAAACTTACCGCTATATACGTTTTCATGAATTCACCAGAGGCACTGTGTACACTTTTTCAGATCTCAAATTTCTCTCTTGAATGCCATTCACCCCTGCCGTTCTCACATCAATCCACCTAGTCAACTGACTGACCGACCCACCCTCCTCCTTCCCTAAACTCAGCCGATAGTGTTTTCAAAAGCAATCCAGAAAAAGAAAAGCTCTTGCCTGATTTTTACCACATTTTCACCCTGTTATTTTTCTTGTTCATTTTTATTTTGGCTTTTGTCTTACCTGCTTTCTGGAACCGTTCTTCACCGGACTTGAACCCCGTCGTCGTGGTCAACTCCTCTCTGTGTCTCAAGTCCACGCCACTGGACAAACTGCTAACAGTGGGAAAGTTGTCCACACTGAAGTAAGCGTTCATCTGGTAGTGTGAAAAGGAACAGCGTCATACCGCTCCGTATTGCTCGTTTTAAAGACAAAATGCAGCCATACATACTTCTGGCTACATAATTCAAGATCTCCAGAAATGTATATAGGGCTACGTCTCAGATTGAGCCTACTGTATGTTGTGTTTAGTAGTTATGTGAATGACACTGAGCATCTTCTACATACTAGCATGTGGAAAAAGTTAATTTTGATGAAATTTGATTCATTGTGTGACTTTATCATGCACACATGCTTCTGGCTGTGTTTTTGTCTGTGTAACAAGCTGTGTATATGACAGCAAAAAATGTTGTGTAGATGACAGAACCTCTAAACACTTGTGTAAGACTATAATTAAATGAAATACATCGATTTAGCGTAAAATTTGAGAAATTGCGTTCTTAAGACCCGTGCACACTGGGAGGCTTTTTGCTCGCGTTTTTCATCGACGTTTAATGCCTTGTGGCTAAAAAATAGGGCTAATGTGATCATGCACACCAATGCGCAAAACGCCAGGCGTAAAAGCGTCATTTTTAAAGAACTGCCTCATGCTCGTTTTTTTGTTTTGACGCGCCACATCAAAGCCTTCTCCACCAATCAGATTGGCACTTTTGGCACGTGCACGGAGCTACTGAAGTTACAGTCAACAGCACTTGGAGGCGCTCAAGCACAAAACTGTCAATGCGAGCGCACACTGAAGAAGATGCCCAGAGGTGATATGAACGTGGAGCTGCCTATTGCACTGGTGAGCACTAATCATTTCTTCATCGCTAGAGCTGGAGCTGCTACTTAAACCATCCATTCACCAGTAACTTTAACATCAAGCGTGTCAACTTTCTCTTTTTCTTCTTTTGTGTTACAAGCGGGTGTCAGAAGCTTAAAGTTGTGTAGCGCCATCTAACGTCCAGCAGTGATTTTGCATATTCTTCTGCTTGACGCCAGTGAAAATTGATGGGTTTAGAATCTGGAAAAACGTCTCGTAAACACTGACAATAAGTGTGGTTATTCATAAACTAATTTCGAGACGATCACATGCTTATGATCAACACGGCTGGCTCCTCATTAGCTCCGTATTCTGGAGTTTTTCATTCTAGTTATCTTCGTCTTGAAGCTTTCCCCCCTTCTTCCCTCCTTTTTCCAATAGGGCGACACGGTGGACCAGTGACTAGCACTGTTGCCTCACAGCAAGAAAACCACTGGTCCAACCTCCTATCGGGCTGGTCGGTGTTTCTGTGCGGAGTTTACATGTTCACCCTGTGTTTGCGTGGGTTTCCCCCGGTTTCCTCCCACCGTCCAAAAACATAAACCATAGCTAATCGACTAAACCAAATTTTCACCCAAGACAATCTTAGTTTACACTTCTAACACGGTGACAAGCAGGGGAGTTCTTGAGACCTACCTAAGCTCGAACTCCCCTCTCGCCCTTCAAACGGGAGGAAGCCTCAGGCTTGAGGATATTACGAGCTCAGGGCTCTCTCCCGGGACAGCATGCCAAATACGGTTTATTGATTATCAGCTAAGTGTGAACTCTTGAAGCGCAAACGAAAAGCATCCCGGTGTGTACGAGCCTTTAACGTATTTTTAACAGTAACCCAGCCTGATCTCACGAGGAAACATAAGTATTTTACGTTTTGTCAGTTTAGAGGCTAATTCAGTCGTATGAAAATGTACGATTTTAAAAAGGAAGTGTGGCACCCAACCTCACTCCGAACCCCAACAGTCATTTGGTGATGAGCAAATCATACTAAATTGTACAAATTAGATTGTACAACTTCATATGAATTAGCCACTAAATAAAAAAGTTACGAATTGCCATGAGATTGCGTTAGTAAAACACACTTAAAAATGACTTTTGCTAATTTATTATGTTTACTTACTCCCAGGGCCGTTTATATCGAAGTTGACATTTAGCCGCACCATGTTTGGTGTTTCATAACATCTCATTTTCATGAGGTGGGACGTTAGCCCAATGCTCAACCCCCAACCTGGAGGACCAGCACATACACTCCAGACAATTTAGCTTACCCAATTCACCTATAGCACATCTTTGGACTTTTGGGGAAACCCACGCCAACTTGGGGAGAACATGTAAACTCTACACAGAAATCCTAATGGACCAAGCTGGGGCTCGAACCAGCGACCTTCTTGCTCATCGCTAACCACCGAGCCACTGTGCTGCCCATTTGCAAGAACAATTAAGTCAACGTCCCAGTACTTGGTTGCAACTGTGAGGGCATCTGTTGCATAAAACCAACACAATCTCACGGCAATTCGTAACTTTTCGATTTAGTGGCTAATTCGTATGAATTCGTATGATCTAATTCATACAATTTAGTACGATTTGCTTATCCCCCAATGACAGTTGGATTTAGGATTGGGTGCCATGCCTCCTTTTTTAAATCGTACAATTTCATACAGCTGAACTCGTACAAATTTGTAGGAATTAGCCACTAAACTGGCAAAAAGTAAAATACTTACATTTCATCGTGAGATCAGGCTGGTAAAACATATGCTACAGTAGTTGGCGGTTCATTCCACTGTGGCGACCTCTCACAAATAAGGGACTAAGCCAAAGGAAAATGAACGAATGAATAAAAGAAGCTACCTTAATCTATTTGTGTTGGGACAACACGAAGGAATTGAGCAGCTGCTGTTTTTTTTTTAGCGTAAATTTTTCAGATTGTTTTACGGAGTGCGTATAATGGTCCAGTATTTACCCAGCAACACACATCCACTAATCTGAATTCAGCCCAGCAGCAAAAAACACACAGCGGCAAATTCGATCAGACGTAATGATCCAATTTCAGAGTATCTGATCAATCCTGAGGGTGAAACAGCTGTGGGTTTTCTGGGTTTCTCTGGAGGGTTTTAAGCAGGCAGCACCTTCAATTTGCTGCTCCGCTGAATTCCAATGGACAAAAAAAAAGAGACTGTGAGAGGATTTGTTGAGACTGAGAGCAATGTGTGCGTGTGTGAGAGAGAGGACAGTTTGAGGTGTAACCACAGATTACTGTGTCAATCAGTAAGGAACGGTTAAGTGTGATGTTAAAATAATGCACTTGGGTTTGTAATGGTCTGTTTGCATTAGAACATAAACAAGACTGAAAATCTATGGGGTTTTTTAGGAATCACTCATGACGGTTTTTTCTTTTAGAACTGTGTGTAGTACAGTATTTTGTAAGTAATATATGCACAACTCTTCTTATATTCACAGCTTTCTTTTTATCAGTCATGTGTGTGTAAATCAACTCATGTGTAAATCTCAAAGGAATAACAGCAGGATATTAAATAACCTGCAGATCATTTTTTTAATCAATGTATAAAATTAAGGCGACATGGTGGCTCAATGGTTAGCATTGTCGCCTCACAGCAAGAAGGTCGCTGGTTCTTTTTGGCATTTCTGTGTGGAGTTTGCATGTCCTCCCTGTGTTGGCATGGGTTTCCTCCAGGTGCTCTGTTTTCCCCCACAGTCCAAACACATGTGCATAGATGAACTGAATAAACTAAATTGACCATAGTGTATGAGTGTGAATGTGAGAGTGTGTTTTCCAGTACTGAGTTGCAGGTGGAAGGGCATCCGCTGTGTAAAACATATGCTGGAATAGTTGGAGGTTCATTCCGCTGTGGCCACCCCTGATGAATAAAGGAAGTACGCTGAGGGAAAATTAATGAGAACTAAATAATCTCAAGGGTTAGTTCACATTAAAATTAAAGCTCAGAAATCCTTTACTCTCCCTTCACTTGTTCAAAAACTATTTGAGTTTCTTTCTCCTATGAACCAGCATTTCTCAAAATGTCTCCTCTTGTGTTCAACAGAAGAAAGAAAGGTTTAAAACCACATGTTGGAGAGTAAAAAATGAGGTAATTTGTATTTTTGAAGTTTGAAGTTTACCTTTTAAATTATATTACAAAATTGATTTTCAAAAGCAGATACTGTGGATATTTGAATCTTTAAAAAAAAATCTACATTTAATAAAATTACCTTATTAATTGAATTATTATTGGTTTTAACTCACAGTTCATTTGCTTTTTCCAGTACTTATGGGTCTTATTTCACAATGGGAGAACATACAAATTAAATACAACTGCAGATCTGCCATTTTGTATTGTGCTTTTCACCCAATTTCATACATTTGAAAAAATAATAATTTCTTATTTTTTCTTTTCTCTTTTTGTATTAAACTTCTAATTAAAATAATAATAATAATAATAATAATAATAATAATAATAATACTGTAATACATTTCCCAGTGATCGTTTGCAGCTGGAAGGGCATCCGCTGTGCTAAACATATGCTGGATAAGTTGGCAGTTCATTCTGCTGTGGCGACCCCAGATTAATAAAAGGTACTATGCTGAAAAGAAAATGGATGAAAGAATGAATAATAATAAGATCAAATGATCTTCAATATATCAATGTGGAAAAGAATGAGCTAAATCATATTTCAAAATTAAAATTGAAGATATTTCATCAATTAAAAAGAAAAGTTTTTTTGTATTTTTCTTTCAGTGCTTTTCACCCAATGTAAAACACGTGTATATATATATATATATATATATATATATATATATATATATATATATATATATATATATATATATATATATATATATATATATATATATATATATATATAATAAATAAATAAATAAATAAATAACAACCACTGAACCAACAGACCTAATTTTTAAAGTTCAATGTGGAACAGAAGGAGTTAAAATATATTTCATATTATATATATTACCAAAGTTAGACGTTTTCCTTAAGTAAAAATCTCTGCACTGCAAAAAATGCTTTTCTTACTTAGATTTTTTGTCTGGTTTCTAGTGCAAATATCTAAAAGTTCTGAAATCAAGAAGCATTTTCTAGACAAGCAAAACATATTGTTTTGTTTTAAGAAATAAAGTAAGCCAAAATTAAGTAAGTTTTTCAATAAAAGAAGCAAAATAATCTGCCAGTGGGGTAAGCAAAATAATCTTGTTTTTCCTTTCAACATAAGATTATTTTGCTTAGCCCATTAGCAGATTATTTTGCTTGTTGTAGGGAAAAACTTGCTTAATTTTGGGACATTATTTCTTAAAACAAGACAATTGAAATTGAATTGATTTGAAACTTTTTAGATATTTGGATTAGAAACAAGATAAAAACTCTAAGTAAGAAAAGCTTTTTTTGCAGTGTGTAAAATGAATATCTTTAAATAAAAACTTCCGATTTCTCATCTCAATATATTGTGGAATAATATTGTAAATTTATAAACGCATTAGAAGCACTAACTCACATTTCATTCTTTCTTTTCCAGTTCTAGCTGACGAGTCTCTACAATGGAAGGACATACAAACTAAACGGCGTCCGATCTGGTTCTTCCAACACACCTGTAGATGAAGAAAGCATACTATATCCACAAGCCTGCTATACTCTGTGTTTTCTTGTAATATATGTTATTGATATTATATATATGACCCTGCATAGACCAAAACCAGTCAGAAGTGTCAACTGAAAAACAGTTTAGATAGATAGATAGATAGATAGATAGATAGATAGATAGATAGATAGATAGATAGATAGATAGATAGATAGATAGATAGATAGATAGATAGATAGATAGATAGATAGATAGATAGATAGATAGATATATTAGCTGTCCATTAATATATGATTTGCAAAGATTGGGCAATATTTGGCAGACATATGACTATGTGAAAATCTGGATACTGAGGGGTTTAAGTAATCTAAATATTGAGGAAAATCGCCTTTAAAATTGAACTAATAAAGTTACTTAATGCATATTATTAATCAGACATTAAGCTTTTATATTTATACAGTAGGACATTTACAGACTTTAAGGAACATGACCTTTACCTCCATTCTCTTGATTTTGTCAATGAAGAAAGATCAATATTACACAATAAACAAATGTAACGCTGCTCTAAACTTATTAGTTGAATCAGATTTATTTTTCTAGTCATCTACTCTGGACTAAAAGTCTTAAGATGAACTTTGTATAACTTAAAATATTTTAAAAACCTAATTAACATATTAAACTAACCAAACTTTGAATCTTTCCTGATGTCAGAAAAACTAAATAAATTGCAGTGTTAAATCCACCCACTGGTTTGGTTTTTCCGAGCAAGTTTCATTTAGTGGAAGATCACAGGGCTGTTAAAACACGCCCATTCGTTCCCTAAAATATGAAATCTAGCAGCAAATGACTGGTGTGCGTGTCACACGATTACCAAAAACACACGGCTGCCGATTTTGTGGGCGATTGGATGGGATCAGGCCGGAATCTTCAGCTACCTGCTAATCTGCAGCCATCACTCACCTGGACCGCAGGTGAGGGAGAGCGAGAGAGGGAGAGAGACGAGCCCACAACCTCCATCATTACGACAGCAGCAGGGGTCACAACTGTCTGCCCGGCGTCCCCGCACCTGCCCCTAAAATTGCCCTCCAAAAATGACCAATTACTTGAGTTAGGTGCTACTGGGAGAAATAGAAAAATCCGCCCCGATAGATGCTACTTAATGCATCAAGTAAAAAATGAAACGACTGCAGAGTTGTCACACTGGCGGCATTTCTGCTTGTTGTGTGCAGGCCCGAGACAGGCAGTCATCAAATCTTCAAACTAGGCAGCAAATTAAAATCAATAAAAGCCATAGGCTGGCAAAACACAACCGTTCGGGCCTGCGGATGATTTTAAACAGCTGCGCGTAATGTGGTATACGCCGCGCTGGTGTGGTGTGGCTGGCTCTCCTATGCATATTGAAGCAAGGTTTGATTACACCGCTGCAAACGTACTTCCCATTGTCCAATTAATGGCCCCATAAAGACGGGCAACATGCAAATTCTCTAATGAAATAATGAGGCGCGGCGGAGGGGGCTCGAGTGCCGCGTTCTCTCCATCCCCTTTAGGGTTTTTGTTCGGAGTTAAGTCCCAAACAAAGACGGGGGAGAGGTCAGTACTCCAGCACACCTGAACGCGTCCCCCTCTCCCCTTGATCTCCTAAGGCAGCCCGCCATTAGTCCTAATAATGGAAAATTGTCATGTTGATACAAGTCTCTCTCTCTTTGTGAATAAGTTGTAGGTGGAAGCTCCATTTATTTCCAAGTTCTTTGTGCCGAAAGGCCATGGACGGTGCTTTTGTGGCGGGGAAGAGAAAAAAGGTGCTGGATGCTCTTTCCATAGTCAAGATAATTATCCCCACTGTGACCTTAATGATCCACCCTTCTCCCCCAGCGACTCCTGCGCGCACCGCGGCCCCCCCTGCGCCCCGTGTCAGGGAATATGAAAACCCCTATAATGAAACCATTTTGGCTGATGGAAAAAGGGCTCCTCGAGCTGCACTTGCCACAAAGACGGCTCAATTATGTGAGTAATTGTGATAATTTTCCATCCATTCATGGCTCTTTCTGAAAGGGAAGGAAAGAGAGGAGAAAACAGAGAGACACTGAAAGGGAAATTACACAGACAATGTCGAGTGTGAAAATTGTTGCGCAAAAATGACTGTAAGAAAAGTGTAAGTCTATAAATAAATATGCTAATGCGGGGAGGCCGTGCACAGGCAGGCGCGCGCGCGCGCGGCCCCACGTCACAAACAAAAGCGCGCGCGTGCGCTCGTAGAGATGACCGCTATAGGGGGAATAATGCCGAGATGAAAGTACATGTGCAGCTGTCTGAAAATTAAAGCTCTTTCGACTTCCTATTGACAAAGCTGAGCCCCTAAAAAAGCTCCCCAGTGGTTAGAGATCATTTGGAGCCCTGTGACAGGAAAAAGGATAATTACCTCTCTGAGAGAGGCAGGCGGACTGACGCGCCCTTCAGACGCGCTGCTGAATGCAGGAGCTTGATAGAAGGCAGGGAGAATAATTCTGTGCTTTGCTTTTTCTTTTATTCCGCGGAACATGTTTTGTTGGCTGGAAGACAAGGCGGCGAGCGGCGCTGAGTGCATTAAACCCTGGGTGTTCGCAAATATAAGGTTCCTCCGTCCATCATCTTGTACCCAGAGAAGAACTCTGAAATGCATTAAAATGTCTCCGCCATTCTGCCGGCAGACAGCAGAGGCACTGAGATACTGCATTAGGCTTCTGTTTCCCAGCGGGAGACAGATTAAACATTTCCTCACAATGCTAAAGGATATTCAGGACTCTTCTCAGAAGAAAGAGCTCAGCCTGTAATTTCTCTCTCTCTCTCTTTCCCTGTGAAGAAAATTCATTCTGCGTCATTTCACAAATGATACATGTAAATGCCGAGTAATTCATATTCATAACCTGCGACTCCATTTTAATAGTTCTGCGGTGAAATTTGCTTTTTACAGGGGCAAAAGTGGAAAGGGAGACGGCACCGGTATTCAAATATTTACTCTTCCAATACAGACATGTACACAGACTGAGACTGAGATCTGCTCAGCCCTCATATTTCAACAAATAAAGCGGTCAGGGAACTTACACCCTTAATACAATGACCATTTTTTGATGCATTGGGTTTTATTTATATAACAACATTTTTACTATATGAAACTATGGTTAGATTAGCACAACTATTGACTTGTGGTTAGAATGGTCGACTATGACAACCTCAAATTAACCATAGATTTGCAACGCCAACCATACAGTTTTGCAATGGTATTTAGTAGTTTAAATGGAGTCTGCACTACATAAAACATTGCTATGTAAATTTTACTATATCATGGTTTCTGCAGGTTTCATCGAGTCAATTGTAAGTTTTTTAAGACCATTATGAATGAAATTTTAGACGTATACAGGGCTAAACACTAATGATTGTTTCTAAAGCAAATGTATTTAATTTTTTAGCGTCTGTTCTCAAACCTTAAGTTTCATGCCTATTTATAAGTATTATGTCTACTCCCCCTTATTTCTGTAAAGAGTTTTAAAATCAATGGGATATAACGTAAAGAGATGCGTTGCTCTGTTTTTATCTTGAGGAACTGTGCAATTGTTTTTAGTTTTCTTTCCATGGGAATTATAGGAGATTTAATTAGGAGAAATTGCTGTTAAATATGTCTAACAGCTAAGGAGAATTATATCTCTTTTCAATAAAAAACTTAATTATAAAAAATGTTTTATCAAGATGGATTGTTGGTGATTGGATGGATGTCGGCAGATTGGGTATAGCTTTACTTGTACAGCGGAAAATTAAGACCTGTTTAAAATTATTTAAGACCTACAACATAACATTTCAGTTTTACTTTTTAAGGCCTAAAATTTAGTTTTTTTAAAAATATAATATATTTTAAGACTTTTTAAGACCCAGTAGATACCCTATATATATATATATATATATACAATCTATCTATCTATCTATCTATCTATCTATCTATCTATCTATCTATCTATCTATCTATCTATCTATCTATCTATCTATCTATCTATCTATCTATCTATCTATCTATCTATCTATCTATCTATATATATAAATATATATATATATATATATATATATATATATATATATATATAAACATGGTTAATTTTTGTAAGGTCAGATTTCCATCGCCACCTGGACGGCTTCCATGCAAATCACACAATGGCGTCCTCAGGTATCTGCTTACTTCTGGCCCTCTTTTTCTCTCCCTTTATCCCTAAACTGCTCCCACATGTACAAGGTCTGACCCTCTGTGTGGGGGTCCACACACACACACACACACACACACATCTGGAGAAATCTAGACCACTGGGAGCTCAACCATTCAGACAGGATTTCTGATTCCCGGCAGGATGAGGTTAACATGTTTTAACTCTTTCTTCTCTCGGATAAAACCGCACTCCAGCTATGATTACCTGCAGCAGTAATGGCTGACCAGTTGTCATGTCACCACAATAATGGCCGCGATAGTCCCACAGTGTGTTGTTATCTGAAACATTTGAACATCTCCTTCAGAAAGAAACAAACAGAACGATGCCACTGTCCTTCAGTCGCTCAACAAAAACAACAATTAGCGTTTAAACTCAAGTAATAACTTCATTTGCATCGCATCTGACAGCTTAATAAAGAGCCTGATAAGCATAACAAAAGAAGCGCATAAAAACACCTGCAAATGTGAAATCTATGAATAAATAAACAGAGCAACAATCTAAATGTTGATTTCCCGGCATTTCAGAAGGGTTCCAGTGCACTGAAAACACAGCATAGTTCTGTAGTTATAGCATGTTGTTAATAGTAAACACATGCTGATTGTGTAGGCATTCAGTCCCGGTCAGTGTGATTTGACCAATGTTCCTGGATTAACATCTATGTTGATCCTGGAACCAGCCAATCAGAATTAAGGGATACGTTTACGCCCACATAGCAAAATTTATCTGGCCCACACAATCAGCATTTGCTTGGCCCACATGCTGCAGTGAATTACGGTACATGATCGGACCAAGTCTGGCCTATGGGGAAGAGCCAAACATGGACCATGTCTGGGTCAAGTTTTAGCCAGGTTATTAACCTGATGGCCTGAAATGGGCCATTGTCTGGAAGCCAAATTCCAGTAGCAGCATCCAGGAGAGAATAGATTAATAATTCAAACAATTAAATCTTGATTGTTTACTGGATTAAAACGCAGGCATTAGAAAATGCAAACAGGTAGATGGAAATAATTTTGTGAATTAAAATGTGTCAAAAAATAATTAAAAGGATTTTAAATGTGGGTCAAGTTAGGCCAAACTTATGTGGTCCACATATTTTTTATATCTGGGCTAAATACTACACTTGACATCTGGCCGATGTCTTGTGTGCTGTCTTAAAGATGGTGCCAGCTCTGCCAAACCTGGGCCATGTTTGACCCACATGCTCTAAATCAGAGCCGGATGAATGCCTCCTGTGCCAGCTTTATGCCAAAGCTTGGCCAAAATTCTTGGCTACCTGGGCAGTTTATGCTAACTTTATGATTATGTGCTTTTCTTATTGTTATCCATCTATTTTTCCCTCTTATTTTGGGAATAATTATAGCTATGGTTGGGTTTAGGGGTAGGGATTAGGTATATGGATTAAATTTTCAAACAAAAATTAACTTCTATGATCAACATAGATGTTAATCCAGAATAACATCTAGGTAAAATCACACCCACCTTCAGTCCCTGCTGCAGAAAATCTACATGTGTTTATATAGATTTAGGCACTGCCCTATTGTGAATAATTAACATGATTATTATTAATAAACCAATGCATTTAATAGGGATGAAAGAGTAACTAAAATAAATGCAATTATGTAAATCAGAGAGTACATTGAGTAAAAGATACAAACATTGTAGGGTTTAATTGAACTCATTGCTGGGTAAATTACTTCCAAATTGTAGACTTTTACTGATTACAATTGACATGCTGAGCATTGTACTCTGGGATATGATGTAGATGATTAGATTTAGGTGATGAATTCTGACTACTTTTGGTTTACATGGTTTAAAAGCAGATTGATTTGAATGTGATTATTGCTATAAAAAGTATAAATAAATTACATTATTCCTTACGAGCATTAGAGTATATTCATTACAGGGTAATCCCAAATTGAGAGGCAAGAATTGAAAATGTATTTATTTAAAGGACATATACATTGCCAGTCTATATCAAAAATATTCCAAATTAAACAAACATTTATGACACTATAATGTTATTAAAAAGGGTATTTTACCAGTAGAAAAAAAATTAACTACACAGATTAAAAAAATCTCTCTCTCTCTCTCTCTCTCTCTCTCTCTCTCTCTCTATATATATATATATATATATATATATATATATATATATATATATACATCATATAGTCAGAATTATTAGCCCCCCTGTTTATTTTTTCCCCAAGTTCTGTTTAACAGAGAGATTTTTTCAACACATTTCTAAACATAATAGCTTTAATAACTCATTTCTAATAACTCATTTATTTTATTTTTGCCATGATGACAGTAAATAATATTTCACTAGATATTCTTCAAGACAATTCTGTACAGATTAAAGTGAAATTTAAAGGCTTAACTAGCTTAATTAGGGTAACTAGGCAGGTTAGGGTAATTAGTCAAGTTATTGTATAATGATGGTTTGTTCTGTAGACTATCTAAAAATATATAGCTTAAAGAGGCTAATAATATTGTCCTTAAATGGCTTTAAAAAATGTAAACCTGCTTTTATTCTAGCCGAAATAAAACAAATAAGATTTTCTCCAGAAGAAAAAATATTATCAGACATACTGTGAACATTTTCTTGCCCTGTTAAACATCATTTGGGAAATATTTAAAAACGAAAAAAATATTCAAAAGGGGGCTAATATATATACTGATGATTATGATTGATGATGATTATTATTATTAAGTAGGATATTGGTTGTTTATTTATTTATTTATTGAAATGTCTACTTTTACAATTTGACATGCAAACCACTGCAGAAATGTTCTAACCAGCAGGCCCATGTCATATACAGTACAGATACTTAATAAATAACCCACTTTAAATTAAAAAAGAACTAACATGTGCAGTATTTTTTGTTTTCACAAGCTTTGGAGACGTAACATAAACTATGCTTTTAAATAATAGGTCATCTATAGCTTTTGTCATGAGGCTGTGTTCCAAATGACAGCAATGTTTTCAAAGTGCACTGCGAAGGGAGCACAATTGTGAACATGAAGATCGCTAAAACTGAGCTGTACAAATAGTTTGAAAGCAAATGACACCTAAGAGAGATGACCTTACTGCTTTTTTAGTTTTAATCATTCTAAGTTTAAATGTTAGAGTGTTCTAAATGAATAGGGCATAGGGGGGATAAGTGGGAATAGAACACAGCCAGGAACTATGTTTCTAACTACAACTCCAGAGGTGTAGTTGCAAGTGCTCAAGTTTGCGATGCAGTTTGCGAATGTTCGTTGGAACGATGGATTTGGGAAACGTCAAATCAATACTATGTTTGTAACGACAAAACTTGCGACCTTAGTTGGCTAACGATGGTTTTGGGAAACGCACCCCTGTGCTGGATTCGGTTAAAACTCCTCCAACCGACAAAGCTGTAGAATGTGCGCAACAACCTACAAGTATTTTTATTTGTTAAAATTGATAAACTACATGCGTTTCTAGCAACAAATGTATGTTGTAGTGAAATCTACAAGGATGTAATCAACGGGAAATGCTAACAATTTAGCAACAAATTCATATTTATCCGTCGAATCGCTGTAAACACCCACAATATTCACCAGCGCTGCAGTGTCTCTCTATGTGCCCGATTTCCCTGCGTTCTACATCTCAAATGACCAACTCACAAAAGATATTACACATGCTTATAACCTGAATATATACGAAAGACACTTGTCAGATTTTATTTTAGAGAGCAGGCGTGAGGTTCAGCTGTGTGCTCTTCATTTTTTGTCAGATTCAAGCAGCTAACGCTGTTAACTGCTGGTCTGGCTGACTGTTTACACAGCGCAAAAGCGCATGCTTGTAGGGGTGTGACTTGGAGCCAATCCGCAAATCACAGCACATTATGTTAGCTAACCAATCAGAGCCTCGTGAGGGCAGCCTTTCAGAGAAACTAGGGAATATGACAGTATAAATAATCAAAGTAAGATATATGAAAAAAGTGTGATCTTCAACAAGTGAAGCATGAGCACACATTGCTTTACATCTTATAAACCCAACCAAGCCTTAAAAATACACTGTGGACCACTCCTTTAAATACAACAGTGGGGTGAATACAACCTAAAAAAAGATTAATATGCTATAACGCAAATTTCAGAAGAGCTAATACTCATATATACCATCCTTTGGACGGTAATGATGTAAAAAAAAATAAAAATAAAAATAAAATGTAAAATGTAAATGTGTAAGTAAAAAAAATCAATAGGTGTGTTTTAGCTGATGTGTGTTTTAAAGATCACAGTGCTGTCAGTGTGCTGGTAAAACCCCTCAGACCCCTGGAGCCCAAGTGAGGGGTTCGAGATCTGCCGGTCCGGATGTGTGTGTGTGTGTGTGTGTGTGTGTCAGCTGCTGTTATAAATGTAGAGTCAGTGTGAGGGATGAGTGGAGCTGTCTGTGTGGAGTGATGCGGGCAGGGCGGCCCGGCTGCTGACTCCACTCTAATGACAGAGAGGGTAATGACAGAGCCCCAAACAGCAGGAAGAGGAAGATCAATCTACAGCCTGAGATAGAGAGATGGAAGCGAGGGGAGGGAAAAAAGAAGAAGAAGAGAAAAAAAAACAGGCCAGCCAGATTTCTATTACACCGGCTCTCCGTGTGTTATAGCTTTCTGGTGATGGCGTCAGCCTCCTCCTCCGCCTCGCTGTGGCAGTCGGCCCACGCCACACATTAAAAACACAGCGGATCAATAACTATTAACACTCCTCCTCGGCAGAGTCGCATCATTCCTGCTTCGCTCTCCATTTCGCTCGGTCCACGACACCGGGCCGGGTCGCAGGCTTGATGGGAGCAGGCCTGGGGTCAGTGGGAATTGAGAAACGTGGGGAAGGACAGAATGACGAGGGGGTGAAATGAAACGAGACGGGAGTTGCTAACCAGCTTGCCTGAGCAAAACAACACACATTCCTCTTTCTCAGGATGCTGTTGTTTTTTTTACCTCGCACTAGCGGTCATGCAAAACACACAACAGAAGCAGGCCTTATCAAAACTCTGAGTGCAAAACATCTGAGAGTGCATTGAAAATCGGGGAATTTCCACAATATTCATGTTTTACATGAATTTTTTTGATGATTTGCAAAGAAAAAAACAAGGATTTATGTACAAAATCATGTCGAATGGAAGCAGTTTTACTACCTGTCTCAGGACTAAAATAATTATGTTTCTATTAACAGACTGAAGACTCATCTAATTGTAACATAGGTAGACTCATGTAACAGCTCCATCCACCGGCCACTTTATTAGGTACACCTTACTAGTACCAGATTGGACCCCTTTTGCCTTCAGAACAGCCTTAATATTTCAGAGCATAGATTTAACAAGGTACTGGAAATATTCCTCAGAGATTTTGCTCCATATTGACATGATAGCATCAAGCAGTTGCTGCAGATTTATCAGCTGCACATCCAAGATGTGAATCTCCCTTTCCACCACATCCCAAAGATGCTCTATTAGATTGAGATCTGGTGACTGTGGAGGCCATTTGAGTACAGTGAACTCATTGTCATGTTTATGAAAGCAGTCTGAGATGAATTGTGCTTTATGACCGTTGATACAAAGCAGGATGGATCCATGCTTTCATGTTGTTGACACCAAATTCTGACCCGACCATCTGAATGTGTCAGCAGAAATCGAAATTGCCAGAAAATTAACAGTTTTTTACAAATTTCTAGAAATTTGCATCAACAAGCAGTTGGACAGTTGTACCTAATAAAGTGGCGGTGAGTGTAATTGGCTGGTATTATTCTATGTACAAATATATTTGCTATAGCAAAATCAATAAAGAAACGTATCCAAATAAAACAGATGTTTACGGGTTAAATCCGGTTAAAGTAGCCTTTTTTCAGGAGAGGAAATGGCCAAACAAAAACAACAACAACATTGTGATTAAAAAAAGGGTTTCTGAGCATAAGATAAACAGACTGAAAAAAGTGGAAAAACACAAAATTAGATGCAATTTGGGTAAATTTCTTTTTAATTGTCCTTTGGGACACGTTTTTGATCTAGAGATACAACATTTCACTACATAATAAAGCCTCAGTAAGACTCAGCAACAGGAAAACCAAAATTATTACCAGCACAAGCAGTTGATTATTTCCAGTAGCAATAATATCACATCCTAAAATCTCGCTTGTTCAGGAATAAAACTATGCCGAAAAGAAGACTTTTAACCTAATGGTTACACAGGAATAGTGGCATTTATGCCTAAATATATCACAAAGTCGATTTTTATCACTTCATTTAAAAAAAGTTACTGCTAACTGTTAAGAAAAAACATGTCCAAAGCACCAATGCAAATTTCTGTCTTATTCACTAGATTATATATAAATAGTTAAGCATTATATATTTTTAAGAGCTTATATTTAAACTTTTTAGTTCATTCTTAAGAGACAGCTCGCCCAAAATGAAATTGTTATCATTTACTTATCCTTCACTTGTTCTAAATTAGTTTGAGTTTCTTTCTTCTGTTGAACCCGAAAGAAGATATTTTTAAGAATGTTAGAAACCTGTAACCATTGACTTTTACAGTAAAAAAATAAATACTACAGATATCAATTTTTAAATGTTTTTAACATTCTTCAAAATATCTTCTTTAGTTTCCACACGACAGTGTCTTTCAAATGATCTAATAACACTCCAAAATCTATTACATATGCCAGGCCAGAATTTGGTGCTGTCACCATGTTAGTAACCAGGACCTGCAAGACAGTGGTGACGTGCTGTTAGCGTCTCAGGGATTGTCTCTGTGTGTAATATGCCGTGTGTGTAAGATGTGTCTCTGCTGTAATGTGAAGTAAATCCAAACTTTGCTGATGAAGCAAAGGAGTGTCAAACTTACTTACTAATGTTAATTAATGTAGAGTTATTGTACACTGAATCTTACATTTATTAAATATATTTATGTATGTATTTTCGCACATTAAAAAATAAATTCAACCTCACGTTGAGTCAATCGTGTTGACATACTGCCACCAAATTTTGATTGAAATTATTTTGTTTTAAAACAATGTTTCTCAAAGAAAGATGGGAAGACATTAGGATATTTCACCTTCAATAGTGCAGAACATCATTAAAAGATTCAAACAATCTGGAAGAATTTGAGTGGGTAAAGGACAAAAGCGCAAGCCTAATCTGAACTACCCTGGTCTGCGATCCCCGCAGTCAGCGCTGCATCGAGAATCCTCATTGATCTATAAGCACAAGGGCTCAGGACTACTTTGGCAAATCTGTCAAGTACCACATCCACAAATGCCAGTTAAACCTATACTATGCCAAAAGGAAGCCCTATGTTAACAGTGTCCAGAAGGGCTATTGACTTCACTGGGCTCGGAGGCATCTGGGATGGAACATCACACAGTAGAAACATGTAGTGCGGTCAGATGAATCAGTATTTCAGGTATTATTTTGGGAGAATTAAATGTAGTGTGATCCAGACCATTAAAGAAAAGGATCATCCAGTTTCCAGCAACAAGTCTAAAAGCAAGGGTCTGTCATGGTATGGGGTTGTGTCAGTGCCCTTGGCAAAGGTAACTTGCACTTCTGTGATGCACCATCAATGCTGAATAGTACACAGGGACTTTGGAGCACAATATGCTGCCTTCTGTTCCAGGGATGTCCATGCATATTTCAACCACATTCTACAAACTCCTGGCTGTGAAGGAAGAGGATACAGGTACTCAGGGCTGGAGTGGGATGCCTTTTCAGCCCTGGAGTTTCAAGCTTTAGACCGGCCCACCTCTGATGGCCCACCAACTATTATAATAATGTAATTTCCAATTCAGTTTCTAATGACACTATCACGTCTTTTTCAGGAAAACAGCTGCTTCAGAACTTCAAATGTTTAACAGCCCTAACAGTGTTATATGTCTTAACAATAAAAATGAAAAATAATATTAATTAATTGGTTCGAACTCGGGTCAGCAGCGTCGTAACGCAACATGCTGACCACTGGACCACAACGGCACTGTTAAGACTTTTAACCATAGTATTAACGTACTGTATTAATGTAGTGAATCCTCTGATTTTCATTGAGCAGGTGTTATATTCATTAATATTCATTATTCGAATTCTTATTTTCACTAAGGTGCCGCTGTTTAAGGTGGAATGATAGTTACATCATCATTAACCTGCAGGCTGCATTTTGCTTACGGGGCTGCGAGAAAATTAATAAATAGAGCAGAGCTGCAGCAAAATAATGAATAAAAAGTGACGCCTGTTTCACACCGCAAGCGTCAGCGGCGCGTGAGCAGAGCGTGTGTTTTCGGCGTCCATGTTAACGCCTGTTTCACACCGCAAGCGTCAGCGGCGCGTGAGCAGAGCGTGAGCAGCGTGTGTGTTTTCGGCGTCCATGTTAACAGATTAGAGCTTTCATACCACACGCAGCAGCATCGCGTCAGAGCGAGGCGTGAGCTTCGCCGAAGCAGCAGTGCAGCGATAGTTTCGGCGCTGGGTGTATTTTTGACGCGCTGCTCACGCTCAATTAAAGTGACAGTGCATTGATAATGACCAAAACATATTGAATGACAGTTAAAAGTAGCAAATTTACCCAATAAATGCGTTAATAATGTCAAATGGTTTATATAGTCATCCAAATTAACTTAAAACTATTAAAAACGGCAAGAAACATTTATTTAGGCCCGAACTACAAAACCAAATGTAAAACAATTTTAGTATCAGTTTTGCTTAAGTTGCACACTAGTGTTGTAAGAGAGGGGAAATAGAATATTTACGGGATTTGTAGTCCATAGCGAAGTGTATTGTGGGTAGTGTAGCTCGACACGCATGCTGGATTATGTGAGCTCGCTGTGTTCTGTGCAGCTGAGCAGAGGAAGAAAGTTTTAATCGGCTTTGTTTTATGTTCACTCGAGTTATTCCTACCGGGAGCTGTTTGCACTGTGAATCTGACAACACGAAAATAAGTAAAAGAATGGCATGCATTGGTTACTTTTGTCCGTCTCATCCTCTGCACGAGCATGAATTAACGAGCTGTTATTCTGCCGCTGGACATCACTGAAGCGGAGAAAGAAACACTAGTTTGATCATGTATAAATATCATTATAACTATATTGTATAAATATGATTATAACTAGGTCTCCAGCATCACAGGCGACTGTCTTCTGACTGTAGACACTTCTCATATAAGTTAGCTTGAGACGCATACAGTACTATTTGATCTATAAATTTTGTAAAATAAACATTTGCAGGTTAAAGAAACAGCATAGGAGGGGCCTTGGTGCAGATGAAAAGTTTAAAAATTGTATTTGTATATAGAGACATGGGTAACTAGATAGAATAGACAGAGATAGGCTGACGAAGAGCTCCGCGCTGCAGACGCAGCTGGTGTGAAAAGGCAAGCTACTGCTCGACATACGCGCTGCGCACACTCTGCTCACGCTCTGCTCACGCGCCGCTGACGCTTGCGGTGTGAAACAGGCGTGAGGCTATGGTCAAATAAATAAATAAATAAATAAATGAAAAAAGTGAAAGTGCAAGCAGCTAGGGACACCGGCCCTCACGGCCAAAAAAACAGACCGGCCCACTGAGAATTCTCCCGGTCCTCCCGATTAGCCAATCCAGGCCTCCAGGTACTGGTCTGCAACGTGTCTCCAATAGGGAACGTATGGTGCATTTTGAAGCACAAAATGCAACAACAAAGTCGCAAACTCCAAACTGTTGCCAACACAAAGACTTGTTTGCAGGAAGAATGGGACAAAATTACACTCGAAAGACTTCATCACTTGGTGTCTTCAGTCGTCAGAGTGTCTCCAAACTGAATCGACACAAATTACACAGTAAAAATGCTGTGTTCCACACATTCCCTAATCAATTAAATTAAGTTGCTATTACAAAATTGAACATAAAAGATTTAAATTGTCCAAAAAACAACTCAAGAATTGTGTTGATTCTGCTCATTCTACATAAGTAGTTTCAACAAGCAGCAAAAACCTTTTTTTTAGTGGACCATGTGACTTATTTGGCGCTTTGAACAACACCAAATCACTCTAGAAATATAAAACCACACTTTCCCATCTCCGACCAGTCATTACACCAGTCTGCGTGTAATTTGTCTCTTTCATTAGTCTGTACAGTCTGTATTGAAGACCTCCTTATCTCAGGTCTCCTAATGGCCGCGGATCAGCCAAACACAGGCTTCAGTGTGCTCCCTCAAACCTGCAGGATCATAACAGTTTATCCTGCCTGAGCTGGGGCTTTGACTGCTCTGAATGGTGGGTAATGGGATGGAGGGGAGTCCCAGCGTGATACCAGGACATGAGCTGAATGCCTCGATACCTGTCAGGTGTACGGTGACATCGCAACATTGTTTGCGGAGCTTCAGATTGATTTCAGGATAGCCTGGCCAGAGCAGAGGGGGCTGCTGGGTATTGTGTGATCGCCGAATAAAGCCATCGGTTTCATCTGTGGTTGTCATGACAACCCGGACTAGGGGAGAACAGACGAAAATAAAACCAAAGATGACACACAGAACCAAGCCGAAAGATGATTTGTGATTGCTTTTTGTTGCATTCGCTGTTTGTAGAACTTGATTCAATGAAAGAAATATGCTAATGAAGACAATTCATAAAGCGCAGTTGTAGAAAACCAGCACAGACTACTGATCGCTGTCATGCTTTACCACAACTGAAACATTAACAAAACAACTGCGCCTCAAAAATTGTGAGGGAATTACAAAGGTAAGTGACACTAAATTAAACGTGAAATTTTCGAAGTTGAAAGAATGAAATCAAACCTTAATCCTATCCATTAGTAAGGACATTGAGTCAGTGCTGGGGAGATTACTTTTGACTCCTTTAAATTGCATCTTCAAAATTGCAGTAACATAATCTAGATCGGCGATGGACAGTGGCTAGCACTGTCACTTCATAGCAAGAAGGTCACTGATTCGAGTCCCGGCTGGGCCAGTTGGCATTTCTGTGTGGAGTTTGCATGTTCTCTCCATGTTGGCGTGGGTTTGCTCCGGTTTCCCCAACAGTTTTTAAATGAACTAAATTAGCCATAGTGTATGGGTGTTTCCCAGTGCTGGGTTTCAGCTGAAACAACATTCGCTGAATAAAACATATGCTGGATAGGTTGGCAGTTCATTCTGTTGTGGCGGCCCCTAATGAATAAAGGGACTAAGCCGAAGGAAAATGAATAAATGAATTTAAGTGGATTGAACATAAATGAATTAAGTTACACCCAAAATACTCAAGAATTGTAGTGATTCAGTTCATTTTAACTAAGTACTTTGAACAAGTAGCACAAACAGATTTTTGTTGAGTGTGACACATTTCCTAATCTATAAGCTAAATATATATATAACAATGTTTTTATTAGAATATATTTTTAGATTGTCTACAGAACGAACCCCTGTTGTCCAATGACTTGCCTAATTAACTTGCCTAGTTGATCTAATTAACCTAGTTAAGTCTTTAAATTGCACTTTAAGATAAATTCCAGTATCTTGCAAAGATTTTTCACACTAAATTTAAAATGATACGAAACAACGATATGAATTTTGAGGGGGAAAACTTTGTTTTATGTTCAATCTACTTAAATTTGCAAAATTAATAAAGTTGATTTAATTGATTTGTGTTGAGACAACATGAAGAAATCAACCCAGGCTCATTCTGAATACCTACTTATATACAGTAGTCCTCCGTTAATCGAGGGAGTAAGGTTCTAGAAATATCCTGCAATAGACTAAATCCGTGTAGCAGTCACCTTTACTTTTGCGAGGTTGCGAAAGGTGAACCATGTTATATATCGAGGGACCACTGTATACATTTCTGGAGAGAACCAAATACGTCCCAGAAGATAAGTTTTTTGCAGTTTTTATGAATCCACCAGAGGGCACTGTGTACATTTTTCAAGATCTTAAATTTTTCTCACGGGTGCCATTCACACCTTTTCTTCTTGCGTAAATCCACCAGAGGCCGCTGTTGACTGACTGCCTGATCAACCGACAGAGAAACCTCAGCTAGTGGCGCGAAAAGGAAGAGCGTCACACCTCATACCTTTTAAAGATTAAACGCAGTCATACCTACTTCTGGCTACAAAATTCGCAATCTCCAGAAATGTATACAGGGCTACGTTTTCAGAATGAGCCTATGTTGGCGAATTGTGTGAAACCCAGCATTTTCTACAGTGTACCTTGAAAAAGATGATGTACTGCCATCATAGCAAAGACAAAAGAAAAGTTATTAAAATATTGTTATTAAGACTACTTTAAAATGTGTTGAAGTAATCTTCGCTCAGCACTTGGGGAATATTTGAAATAAATAACTAACACTTTCCAAAAGGGTTTGACTTTAAAGATATTTTGACTATAAAATTAGCTAGATATTTTAGTGGGAAGGTAAAGCATAAATAAATCAAATAAATCTACACAAATACATTGACTTGACGTTGAGAATCAAAATAAGGAATTTGACGTGGATTAAATGACTCGAATTAATAAGCGGATAAACGGATTCCGACAGAAATCTTTTAACTAATCTACAAAGGGAAGCAAATCTTGGCAGAGAAGTGTCAGAATCAGAAGCTGAGCGTGTGGAGAGCCGGCTCCATTAAACAGGCTCCATTAAGGGCCGTGTCCGTGTGTGTCTCTGGATGTGAGAAGTGTGCTACTGATATTCAGATGCTAATGGCTTCAGCACAATTATCTCAGCATTTGAGCAAATGGACTCGGCCATGCGTGTGCGTGTGTGTGTGATCGTCTCAGAGAATGTGCTCTCCTCGACGTACGGCTTCCATGAATATGTAACTACATCAGCTTTCTGTCTTTGTCACCCAGGGTCATTATTGGAAGCAAAAGCTCTAAAATGAGACTTTTATATTGGGGGCAGCCAAAGAACAAGGCAGGCCTCACTTTACAAAACATGATACAGAGATGGATCAACCGTTTCTGGTGTTAACCGTTCTTTTTGTGAATCACGTAGATGTAAAAAGCAGCAACCAAACATTTAGTAAATGTCAGGGCTGTTGGTATTTTGGATTCTGGATTAA
Source organism: Danio rerio (assembly GCF_052040795.2). Classification (NCBI taxonomy): domain Eukaryota; kingdom Metazoa; phylum Chordata; class Actinopteri; order Cypriniformes; family Danionidae; genus Danio; species Danio rerio. The sequence goes on along the minus strand of NC_141029.1, from coordinate 3,558,008 downwards.
AACTGCATTACCTGAGGAATTGATAATGTAAAAAATACCAAATAAATTACAAATTGATATTAATCAAAATAAATATAACTTTAGAAGAGGTTTAGGAAATCTCACATCTCAATTTAAGTCATGTCATATGACATATCTGATAACGATGTATATCCATATTTAATACAATTTCCAGCCCAGGGTCATTTTGAAAACGTACCCCTGTATATATTTCAGAAGAGTGCAAAATCAGTTGCAGGAGCTACATTTTATTTATTTTTTGCAGTTTTTGTTTACACAAATCTACCTGTGTATGCTTTTCGGATCTCAAATTTCTCTCGAGTGTGTCTTTCATGCCTGCTGTTCTCGCATAAATCCACTAGAGGCCGCTGTCAACTGACTGACTGACCAACTGATTGACTGACCCACCCTCCTCCTTCCCTAAACCCAACCGATAGTGTTTTCAAAAGCACTGATTAACCAGCGCTCACCCACAAATCCAAATCCAAACAGCAGTTTTAAAAAGCAATCTAAAAAAAGAAAAGCCCTCACCTAATTTTTACCACGATTTCAAATCTTAACACGTTCTCACCCTGTTTTTTTACTTGTATCTATTATATTTTTGCCTTTTGTTTCACCTGCTTTCTGGAACCGTTCTTCGCCAGACTCAAACCCCGACATCACAGCCAACATATCTATTCATGTCAAGACCATCAACATACGTGGCGAGCTACTGGGCAAACTGGTAACACCGGAAATGCCATCCTCTCGGAGGTAAGCGGTCAGCGAAAGTGCGAAAGGTAGTGCGAAAAGAATGCAAATGCAGCCATACATAGCTCTGGCTACATAATCCGTGCTATCCAAAAATGTATAAACGGGTACGTTGACCATTTCTGTACATTTAATCAATCAGAATTTTTATTGACCACATTTAACAGATTATTTCCTTTTTACATTTTAAAGTACGTATGTACTCAGAAATTGTGCAACTTTGTGTTTAAAAGACGTCTAATAGATGTCACAACCCTAATTAAACACACCTGATCCAACTAGTTCCTCCAGGAACTGAGTTTGACATTCCTGCTGTGAGGGATAAGTTTAGGAGTGGGTGGATAGAATATAGTCTGTGTAGTATAAAATTATTAACATCTATGTGAAGTCCCCATAAAGATAGCTGCACAAGTATGTGTGTTAATACCTTGCATTCCTTAAATTGTGAGAACCAAATGTCCCCACATGTATAGCAATACCAGTAAACTTTGACCTCTTGGGGAAAATGTTTTGGTTTCCACAGGGAAAACAGCTCATAAAGTATTTTGAATATGCTAAAAATACAGATTGATTCCTGGTGAGGGTTAGGTTTAGGGATACGGTTGGAGTAGGGGTATAGAATATACAGTCTGTCCAGTAGAAAAATCATTTTGTCTATGGGAAGTCCCCATAGAGAAAACTGTACTAATGTGTGTGTGTGTGTGTGGCAGGGGATTCCCAGGTTTCTGGACTCTAAAATCTCAGTGCAGTCTCTATCCTCAACATGTGTGTCTGTGTGTGTGTGTGCGTGTGTGTCGGCCCCAACACAATGGTTGTCGTCACATAGTCTGGGCTAGTAATGTGCTGAGAGAGAAGAGAAAAAAAGAGATTGTACATGAAGATGAGAGCAGGTTGACTCTTACAATACTCTCATTTAGAGCGCTGAGCCTTCCAGGCTCGCAGGCCGTCAGCCCCTCTGTCTGCAAGCCTTAGCCCCAGGACCGGATCTCCACCCTGGGGACAGACAGACCGCTGACGCCCCCTCTTCACACATGAATCACACACAATCCTCCAAAGACAAGCTCTGGGCAAACGGACTTAGATAAGAGCTGCCCTAAAATAAAGACCCAGAAATGAAGCAGTCTACGGTCAGGTTGGCACTAGAGTCTCCACTGCTTTCAAAATAAACACAAAATAAAAGTTCAAATTATTGAGTTAAATTAATTACCCAGTAATTTCTTTTTTAAAACAACTGGACATGCTGTTTAAGAGAGACCCAGGGAGTTTCAGCTCAACTGTGGACCACCCATTGACCATTATATGCATGCTTCATTATAAAAAAGACATGCATTTTCTTTTTCAAGCAAGCTTTAATCTGGGGTGCGTTTTCCAAAAAGATTGTTAACAATCTGGTAATAAAAGGTCCATCATTAACAACAATCCCAAGTTCTAATGAACATTTACAAACAGCATGGCAAAGTTTCATCTTAATATGAAATATGGACTTAAATAGACCATGCTCTTGAGCAAAACAAGGTTATTAAAGACAGGTGTGTTTTTTAGGGTTGCAGCTGTACTCTGCAGGAAGGTAGATCTCTAGAAACAGGATTGGGCACACCTGGTATATACACTGACCACAAAAACCTAGAATACCTCCACAATGGCAACTAAAACCCCATCATGCCAGGTCAGTTTTATTTTTTTTTATCCACTTCAATTTTAATTTCTCATATCATCCAGGCTTCAAGAATGTCAGAGCAGAAGCTCTTTCCAAAATCCATGGCCCTGAGAAATCTCTTAAAGTTCCAGAAAGAAGTACTTTCTCCATGTCCCTTTGTCAGCCCAATCCAATGATCATCAAGACCCCCAAAATCTTCAATCCCCTCCATTTATGTTCTAGTGGCCTCATGATTTACAGCAGAGGTTCTCAATCTCAGTCCTGGAGGGCCGGTTTGTCCTGCAAAGACTTCCAATCCCAATCAGGCAAAGCTGGGCAAGATAATCAAGCTCTTACTGGACTTTCTAGAAACATTCTTTTAGGTGTATTGATTCAAGTTGGAGCTAAAATCTGCAGTACTCCGTACTTCCAGAACCTCAAGCTTGAAAACCCCTGAACTACAGTATGCTCTAGGGCACAGGTGTCAAACTCAGTTCCAAAAGGGCCTTAGCTCTGCACAGTTTAGTTCCAACCCTAATTAAACACACCTGATCAAACTAATTGAGTCCTTCAGGCTTGTTTGAAACCTACAGGTAAGTGTGTTGGAGCAGGGTTGGAACTAAACTGTGAAGGGCTTCGGCCCTCCAGGAATCGAGTTTGACACCCCTGCTCTAGGGTATTGATGCACAAGTTTTATCCACTTACCATCCATGGGCACTAGTCAACCAGGAGCAAATAATATCTTCTTGCATGTCAGCGATTGCTTCTGTTGGACCAACAAGGCAAGAGATCTTCAAAGATGTGCAGATTGAGTCCCTTCCATATATCTGCCAACATAGTTCCTCTTCCTGTTACCAACTACTATGGTCACACCTAGAGATAGATTTGTTACAACTTCCAATATCAAACAATAATACCTATATTTTAGTTAATACTGACCAATTCTCAAGTCCTGTCATCTGTTTCTTTCAAAGGTTTATGACCTGTTTATGGAGGCTGCATGTGTTTCCATACTTCCCAGAGTTCCTGAAGCCTCCACTCTATCTCTAGAACATGGAAGGCTTTCTTTTCACTCTTAGATGCATGTCGCCTTCATCTTTTGAAGTGCAAGTAATCTATTATATAAGCAAAAAGGTCCACAGTGGCTTCTCCTACCACATTAAATTCCGTTTTTCTTTTATATATTTGGCACCAGTTTATCAGGAAGTGGCGACTGTGTTCTAATTGACTTATTGGATTGAAACTGCTTTATTTGCAAATGTTTTATGCCATTTTTCCAATGTGAAATCGAACTTGCATCTTTGGATATGGGCAAAATTAAAATGTTTGAGTGAACTATCCCTTCCAGGTGTACTGTAGCGCAATTTAAAACCTTAACTCTGCTTAAAAATCCTACTCCTGCTCTCCGTCACGAGCGATTCATTAGCCTTGAGATAAAAATAGAGCATTCGTGGACGCTGAGATGGCAGTGTGGTCAGTGTAATCAGGCCACCTCATATGAAGATGCCCACTCATGATGAGATGTTAAATGTGTTTCTCTGAAAACGCTGCCTGTTTAAAAATCACACACACGCACACACAGCAGATGGACAGACCGGTTTCACCGCTCCAATAATCACCAGGGGTCTGTGGGCACAGATTCTCTGGTGTGTATGTAAGAGTGTGCAGGGGGTCCTAAGATCTCATAGGCCAATCAGGGCCGAGTGGAGAGCCCACAGGGTCCCGCGGAGCTCCGCAGACCCACACTGTGGGGTTCAACACTGTCCTTCTCCTCATCATCTTCATCATCCACCAATCAGAGAACAGCACTACAGACACTCTCAACACCGCGGGGAAGACACACACACACACAAATGCTCTTCTACACAGACAGAAAACAGCATGGGTTCAGAAACACACTCACATGCATTTCAAAAGCCATCAGTTGGCCACTGAATATACAATCACACTCACACACACGGGCATATTCTTCCACAAGCCACAGCAGGGTCTCCAATAGAGAGCTCTCTTTCTTTCTCGCAGGGTTTTCTGCGGAGACAAGCCTTCATTCACAGTCAGATACCTGAATACACACACACACACACACACACACACGCACACACACACACACACACACACACACACACACACACACACACACACACACACACACACACACACACACACACATGTGTCTTTATTTCTTTCACAGACAATTCCTACAGTTATCATGGATTGCTTATACTCACAACCAAACACATGCACACACACAGACATTACAACAGTGGCTCAAGCTATAGAGCCCCAAATAAAAGAAAACGAAATAGCAATTTAATATCTCAGTTGTTTCTCTTACACCCCAGTGTTTAGATGTAAACATCCATAAATATAATTTAATTACATATAATTTATAAATATACAGTATATATATATATATATATATATATATATATATATATATATATATATATATATATATATATATATATATATATATATATATATCAAAATATAGCAGAGAATGAAGCAGGGATGGAAATAGGGGCTTAAAATTCATTCGAAACATCAAATTCTCCAAAATACTTGCCAAGCTTAAGATTACATTTTATATTATGAATAACCGATAAACTTATACAACAACTGTCCCTTTAGTTTCATTTCTAAATGTTCGTATCACACAAAATCTGCAGAAGCTCATGTCTGGTCTGAGGCCGTTCTCCGAGAATTGTCATTTTATAGTGATCGCTGATTGGCTCCTGTACTAGAAGGCGGGGCTTCATTCGCCATATTGACAGTTACACTTTTCCCCATTCAAAAGTATACGAGTGACATGTCTTGTGTATTCTATAGTCGGTGTCCGCACAATAACGTATCTGTCCGCCTATCAGGCTGCGCAGAAACTCAAATTGACATTTGTTGACAGTTTGAGTTACCTGTCGTAATTGAGTTAGTTGTTGGATGAACATTTTTTTGTTTTATGCCTTACCCAAAATATAAAAATACATATAAATACATTTAGATCATTTACTTTAATCAGTGCTATTGTAATGTGAAGAGACTTTCAACCAGCACAACAAAAAAAAAGTTTCTAAAGGCAATTACCTACTGCACTTTTAATGTTTTACTAAGAAGTGAGTTAAAGGGATAGATCTATTGACAATAAATATTCTATTACCATAAACACCATAATGTTATCTGTATTATTATTTTTTAAATATAAAGTGTCCCTCCGACTGAGACTCACAGGTGAGTGCGCTTGACAAACCACCTGTAGAAACACTCTCATTTCTCCACATGCACTGGACACTCTTAACTCTAGCATTTAATTGGTATAATCAGCACTTCTTGTGTGTATTGCCTCTTCTTGTTAAATCGCTGAATGCCTCCTCGATTGTAAGTCTCTTTGGACAAAAGCTCTGCTAATTGCAAATGTTTAAATGCACTGAAGTGTTTTAAATTTGCACTTTGGCATATTTAAAAGTGCAGTTTACATTAATTATATAAAACTTCACTTAGGTTTCTTTAGGTGTACATTTTAAACTTCATAATATAAGTCTCCTGAGCTACTAAAGTTCATAATCAGGGCAATTACGTGGTCCCAAATCAAAGGCCCCATTTACACTGTCAGGTCTTGATGCCCAATTTCTTTGCCTTTCCGTTTACATGTTGTTTTAATAGTGACCCATATCCGATTAATGTGTACCCTTTCTTTACAATTTACGATGTCGCGCATGCGTAAAGGCGGGAGGCAAAGGACGAGGGAAAGGGCCGTCATAGCAGCTTGTACCTTTGGTTTATATATGTTGTCCTCCACCATTCAGAGGAATTTATGGGTATGAGAGAGATCTCAGGTCTGGTGGGAGCAAATTGTGGCGATTGACCACTTTCCTCCTCCATGTTTCCACTGTTGATGTAGTTTACTGAGTCAGCGTCTCTACACACAAGCTTCCTTCTACGTCATTAAGCCACAGAGAAGTACCACATTGTCCCAAGTTTAATGACGTACAAAACAGAATGCTTCAATAAATCCGATCTGCCTATTCACATAGTCACATATCTGACTTATATCTGATTTATTTCCACATATAAAGGAGGCCTGAAACCGATCTCTGAATATCCGAATGCTTGCGTTTTTTGTGTGTGTGTGTGTGTTTACACAGTCATAGAACAGATCCGATTTGTGTCACACAATCAGAATTGGGTCACATTTAACTTGCAGTGTAAACGGTGCTAAAGGTAAAGGTCAGGAGGTCATTAGGGGTAAAATCTAAAACTAATACAGTAAATCTCCCATGTGCATCTTCACTGATTAGCAGAACATAAAAAGTGTGTGCATGCAGACCTACTGATGAGGGCATGTGTATATCTAGATCTGTGATGTGTGTGCATGTGTGTGCAGTCCTCCAGACAGCGTTGAGTGTGTCTTTTAAAACCTCTGTGATTAGCAGCACCTGTGCGGCCCACCATCTCAACCAATCAGGTCACTGCACTGTGGCTGCACACGCATCCAGCTCATCAATATCTAGAAAGACGTGATGAAGATCTTCCGTCCAGGTGGAGGAAAGACCGAATCCTTGATTGTGCAGCTGTTACTACACTGCCGACAAGGGGCCATGACCCACATCTATCTGGCCAGTCTCCTTCCTTCACTACATAATTCTCTAGTCTAGCAAAAACACTAAACCATTCACCACTTAGCTTTGTTAAAATTGAAACGGTAAGTTCCACCCATGTTATTTCCAGAGACATGGAGAGCTCGGTGACTGATAGGCCTTATAGGCATGCAAGATGATAAGTTCGGTAAGTTCTTACTTAGTGCTGAAAATGAACTCAAAATGAACGTTGTTTTATTTTGGATTTTGTTCGAAATTACTTCAATTTGTTCTCCTAAATGTAGTTAAGATAAGATAATGATCTTAGCTTGGTTACCAATTAGATAGGATAAGACTTTAAACTTAAAATACTTCCTTAACACTGTATACCACTGGAGTGACATGTATAAAAGAAAAAAAAACTAAATAAAATACCATAACTTTAAAGCAGATCATGATTTTTAGCAACAATCTGACTTAATTTTGATCTCAAATGCTTTAATTTGTGGAAATGATCCTCCTCATCTGTGACGTTACTATAACAACAGCTGCAAGCAACTTATAGACTATACACTTCCTGACAAAAGTCTTGTTGTTGATCCCAGTTGTAAGAGCAACAAATAATAACTTGACTTCTAGTTGATCATTTGAAAAAGTGTTAGAAGGTAGATTTTTCCCATGAAACATCTGTTGATCTGCATCCCAATCATCACAAATAATGCAGAAAACCTACTGGAACCTGCATAAACCCAAGATTCTCACAGAAATCAGTCAAGTTTGATGAAGGAAAAATCATGGTTTGGGGTTACATTCAGTATGGGGGTGTGCGAGAGATCTGCAACATGAGTAATCAAGACATTTGTGCTGCCTATTACATTACAAACCACAGGAGAAAGCAAATTCTTCAGCAGGATAGCGCTCCTTCTCCTACTTCAGCCTCCACATCAAAGCTCCTGAAAGCAAAGAAGGTCAAGTTGCTCCAGGATTGGCCAGCCCAGTCACCAGACATGAACATTATTGAGCATGTCTGGGGTAAGATGGAGGAGGCAATGAAGATGCATCCAAAGACTCTTGATGAACTCTGGGAGTCCTTCAAGAACTCTTTCTTTTACATTCCAGATGACTTTATTAATCAGTGATTTGAGTCATGTCAGAGATGTATGGATGCAGTCCTCCAAGCTCATGATGGAGTCAGACACAATATTCATTCTGTCTCCACTGCAGCAGGACTTTATATTCTATACTGGACATTATTTCTGTTCAGTGACAAGACTTTTGTTTAAGCAAAGTGAGACCTTACAGTCCTGATTAAATCATTAAAAATCAAGGCATGATCATATTTTATTTTGGTAAAATAAACTTAATCTAGAGGCCTTTTCCTTTCATATAAGCCACTTCAGATACCAAATGATCAACTAGAAGTCAAGTTATTATTTGTTTTTCTTAAAACTTGGATAGGCGACAAGACCTTTGTCAGGTAATGTAGGTTGTAACAGTGTAAAAGTGAATTAAAGGTGAATTATTTAAGATGGTTCAAACTATTTTTTTAAACTGAAAAGGTTTGCTGATTAAACACACTTCAATAAATCAGTCCCTTAATGCCAAGCATGCCGGATAAGCCAAAGATCTATTATAAACACCTCATGTGTCCTATCAAACTCAGGAACCTAGAGTTTCAAGAAATCATCCGTCAGCACTAACAAAGAACGCACTAGGAAACTTTTCTTTTTAATATATACGTGTGTGCGTGTAAAAAAAGGACAATAGGTATCTCCAGATGGAATTTTTGCACAAAATTTACTTTTAAGGATCTATAAGTTTAATTAAAGCACTAAATTACAAAGAAAGTTATTTTGGAAAAAGGGAAAACACTCAACGTAGCTCATTTATTGAAATAATTATTTGGCAAGAAAGCTAAAGTTCATTGTAGCATTGTAGTGCTGTTAAAGGATTAACTGCGACCAACAAAATAAAAGTTTGTATTTCTGATGTTTTTTTTTAATCTTCATATATTTATTCATTTTCTTGTCGGCTTTGTCCCTTTATTAATCTGGGGTCGCCACAGCAGAATGAACCGCCAACTTATCCAGCAAGTTTTTACGCAGCGGATGCCCTTCCAGCCGCAACCGATCTCTAGGAAAGATCCACACATACACACACACTACAGACAATTTAGCTTACCCAATTCACCTGTACCGCATGTCTTTGGACTGTGGGGGAAACCAGAGTACCTGGAGGAAACCCACGCGAATGCAGGGAGAACATGCAAACTCCACACAGAAACGCCAACTGAGCCGAGGAGCGAACCAGCGACCCAGCAACCTTTTTGCTGTGAGGCGAATGTGCTACCCACTGCGCCACTGCGTCGCCATCTTCATATATTTATTATGTATATATAAATGCACACATCGATCTTTACACAAGTATAGAAAATATTGAATTATATTTACATATAACAAAATTCATTCATTTAGTTAATTTCCTTCAGCTTAGTCTTTGATTAAGCAGCGGTCGTCACAGCGGAATGAACTGCCAAATATTCCAACATATGTTTTACACAGCAGATGGACTTCCAGCCGTAACCCAGTACTGGGAAACATTCATACACACTCATACACTACAGCCAATTTCAGCTCATCCAATCACCTATAGTGCATGGGCTTGGAGCACCTGGACCCATGCCAACATAAGGAGAACATGCAAACTCCACACAGAAAAAGCTAAATTCTTAAAAATCATTACATTTGAGGAAATACTCAAAACAATGATTTTGCTGCTTGTTCAATCTACTTATTTAAAACAAGCTGAATCAACACTGTCAAGATGACCAGCGATCTAACCTGTGCAGATCACTGGAGAACTACACATCTGCCATTTTAATGATCTACAACTCCCATCATGCACCTAACACACATCAGTTCCTGATTCCCCCTGATCACACACACACACACACACACACACAGCTGAAAGCTCATGATGGGATGATTAACAGTACTATAAAACACCTCATTGACACACACTCTTGGCTGAGTCTTGTAAACTTTAATGCCAAGTTCAGACTGCATGATTTTAGCCCCGGTTTTGACTCGCTGACAGGTTTTGAGAAATCGCAGACAATTGTCTGAGATCACAGGTAAATCACTGCTTGTTCACGCGAGTAACACTAACGTAGTGTTTTTCCGGGGCCGGGTCGCGGGCAGCAGTCTTAAGAGAGAACCCCAGACTTCCCTCTCCCCAGACACTTCTCCCAGCTACTCTGGGGGGTTCCCGAGGCGTTCCCAGGCCAGCCAGGTGACATAGTCCCTCAGATTCACTAGGTCTCAAAACTCTTCTGAAATGCCTGATGCTTTGAATCGCTGTAGTAACATTACCTGGTATTTCAAAACACTTTAGTCACATGACCTGGGTGTCTTAAATCACCTTAGTCAGGTGACCTGGGTGTTTCGAAACACTTTAGTCATGTGACCTGGATGTTTCGAATTACTTTAGTCGCATGATCTGGGTATTTCAAAACACTTTAGTCACATGACCTGGGTGTTTCGAATCACCTTAGTCAGGTGACCTGGGTGTTTCGAATCACCTTAGTCAGGTGACCTGGATGTTTCAAAACACTTTAGTCATGTGATCTGGATGTTTCGAATCACTTTAGTCGCATGATCTGGGTGTTTCGAAAAACTTTAGTAACATGACCTGGGTGTTTCGAAACACTTTAGTCACGTGACCTGGGTGTTTCAAAACACTTTAGTCACGTGATCTTGGTGTTTTGAATCACCTTAGTCAGGTGACCTGGTTGTTTCGAAAAACTTTAGTCACGTGACCTGGATGTTTCGAATCACCTTAGTCACATGACCTGGGTGTTTCTAAACACTTTAGTCACTTGACCTGGATGTTTCGAATCACCTTAGTCACATGACCTGGGTGTTTCAAAACACTTTAGTCACGTGATCTGGGTGTTTTGAATCACCTTAGTCAGGTGACCTGGGTGTTTCGCATCACTTTAGTCACATAGTTTGGGTGTTTCAAATCACCTTAGTCAGATGGACTGTGTGTTTCAAATCACTTTAGTCATGTAGCCTGAGTGTTTCGATTCACTTTAGTCACATGACCTGGGTGTTTCAAAACAATTTAGTCACTAGACCTGGGTGATTTGAATCATGCTTCACTGCAGTGTTTCAAAACACTTGCGCTTCGGAATCTCGACACTGTGTCGAAACATCTGTTTCACGCCAGCCATCCCTACCTGTCCATTACTGTTTTGACCTTTTGCCTGCCTGATGACTCTCCTAATGAACTGATAGTTTCCCAACACAAATTGATTAAGTTAACTTAACACATTTAAGTGGATTGAACATAAAACAGTTAAGTTGTTCTCCAAAACCTCAAGAATTGTGTTGTTTCAGTTCATTTTAAATAAGTAGCTTGAACAAGCAGCAAAATCATTGTTTTAAGCGCATGCCAGACCTCACTTTTGCCAACTACTGTATATATACAGATCCAGATCCAAGAACCGCAGATCACGAAGACTTTGTAGTCCAGAGCACTTGACTCATGGCTTTTACTGTAATACAGGAAGCGGTAATTGCGTTACTCATGAAGACGTGACTTGATAGATGTTGCTCACAGTTGATACTGTTTAGCCTTCTACCTCACTTAACGTGGAGAACTAAAGCAAGCTTTCATCTTGAAATAAGCTTCAGAAAAGATGGACGTTGTTGAAATAAATCTTTCTCCTGGCACACAAAGGGCTGGATTGAAATCGCGATTCCTCTCTGTGTGGAGTCAATTGAGAGGTTGGTAAGTGGTCTGCAAGAGTCAGCACACGAAGAGCACCACATGTTGCTCTTGCTGGCTTTTTTCTTTTGTGTTTTTTTTCCCGCCACGTCATCTTCACAGACCATTTCATGGAGCTTCACCATCAGACAGAGTGGATCTGCAAAACACTCACACAATCACACTCGCTGCTCCATCAACAACATCTACACATGCTCTGATTGAATTTAGGGCTGCGGCAATGTTTTTTTTATTTTTATAATCGATTAATCCATCACAGTAATCGACCAATTAATCAAATAATCAGACAAGCTTTTCCTATTTTCTTTAAATATTTTGTGACTTAAATGCAAAAGAGCATTACAAAGTGTACGAAAGCGAATCATGTACATTTATATACAGCGGGGAAAAAGAAGTATTGAATGCATCATGTTTTTTTTCTGGGAATATTATTTCTAAAATTACATGTCTGTTGCCATGTATTGAACCAGATTTTGGTTAAAAAAAAACAAAAACAAACATAAAAACAAAACAAAATTAATCGGATAAATGAGTTCTGTGTAATATCAATGCAACGACACAAGGAGAAAGTCCTGAACTACTAAATTGTATTTAATACTGTATAAAAAATACGTTTTTTAATGATGGCAGCATAAAGACGCCTCTCATATGGAGAATGAAGTCACATGCTTTGCTCAGGTGTGACTTTGTCACAGACTTCAACAGAGTGTAAAACTTGATGGTTCTGTGGGTCTCGTCTATCAAAACTGAGCTTTAATTTGTGTTTTCTATTGGATTCAGATCAGGTGATTGGCTGGGCCATTCTACGGCTTGACTTTCTTTCTTTGAAAGCATTTAAGAGTTTCCTTGGCTGTGTTTTGGATCATTTTCTTACTGAAATGTCCACCCTGGTTTCATCTTCATCCTCCTCCTCCCATGTAGATGTTGGACTCAAGCAGCTGATATTCACTTACAATGGCGAAGGCCAGAGGCTTGCTGAAGAACTACTGAGAGATTTCAGCTGCTGTCTGGGCTTTCCATGTCTTTCTACACCTCCCTAAACTAAAACTAATAAACTAATTTGTTTTGTTTTCTTTGCATATATGTGTTTCTTTGGTTGTTATCAACAAATTGAAAATTTCAAGTCAACGTCACCTTTACAAATATGATTGTTGAGAAAAATGGTAATGTGTTCAATACTATGTATATATATCTACTGTCAGCTTATGATTTGAATCCAAGGCGGAAGTAGTTCCTCATACAAAAGGGTTTTTGAGACTCTCCATGTTTGATTTTGTTTTTATATACACAATTATGCCGTCAAACTGTTGTATAAATGCAATATCACACAAGTAGCAGTGCGATATGGCTGTATATCGGCACTGGTGGGAGGTGTGCGTTGGCGAGTGCTGATATATACCAATAAACCATTTAACTCAATTTGCAGCTACTACACTATATTCTGAACTTAAACAATCAAAAAAATTTTTTTTACCACAAATTACATTAACTAATAAAATAATTACAGGCAACGTGGTGGAACATTCTAGTAACATTGATGGAAAAATGTTCTTGCATCATTTAGATGATGTTGATGGAATGCTCTAATGTTTGGACAACTGAAACGTTATGAAAATGTTTAGATAATGTTATTATAACAAAACAAAAAAATGTTGGTGCGTCATGTAGATGCTTTAAATGTTCAAAGTGTGAACATTACAGGGGTGGTCCACGGTGTATTTTTAAGGCTTGGTTGTGTTTAAAGGTGCAAAGCAATGAGTGCTCATGATTCATTTGTAGAAAATGACGTTATTTTTTCATATATCTTACTTTGGGAAAGATTCTGAAAGTTCTCATTCATTTCATTTCATTTTCACCCACGCGAAGGCAGGAAGAACATTTAAACTCCACACAGAAACGCCAACTGAGCCGAGGTTCAAACCAGCAACCCAGCGACCTTCTTGCTGTGAGGCGACAGCACTACCTACCGCGCCACTGCCTCGCCTCTGAAAGTTCTAATCTGTCAAATGTTAAAGCTATATATTTTTATAATTCTCTGGAACATAATTAAAATGTAATTATAAGCACTTCTCTCTCTGTGTCATGTCTTTTGGAAGCCCAAATACAGAAACAGAAGAAGATCTGTGGAAATAGCAGCGTTGGGACATCATTTTAGCTTTCACTGCTTTAACATTACTTTGGCTCTGGCCACACCTCTTCACTGCACAGGGTGTGTGCGCAAGGTGAATGCACCTAACCTGAAGTGTTTGTGATCTCACTAGCCTGACTGTATTTTTTTTAAGTCCCCAAACTTTGTTTGCTGTAGACTTTGCTAAACTGTGTAAAAGCCAATTTCCCCCATTTGCATTGAACTTTGAGCATATCACATTCAGAGACGTTGTTTATGTTCACACACCTACATTGCACATCAACTAAAGTTTAAAATATGATATCGTAGTGGGCCACTCCTTTAAGGAAACATTTCTAGAACCTAAAAGTGTTAGCTGGGAATGCCATAAAACTGATCATTATATAATAAAGACTGAATTAAAGTTAGGTATAGGATTGTTAAAAGTCCTTTTGTATAATTTTTAATGATTAACTTAAATATTTTATATACAGTTGAAGTCAAAATGATTCGCCCTCCACTGACTATGTTTTATTCATTTATTTATTTTTTTACTATTTTACAAACAAAGTATTTCCTATACCATTTTTTCTTCTGGAGAAAGTCTTATTTCGGCTTGAATAAAAGCAGTTACATTTTTTAAAAACCATTTTAAAGTCAATATTATTAGCATTATTAAGCAATATTTATTTTTCAATAGTCTACAGAACAAACTGGCTGTGCCAGTTTCCCCCACAGACCAATTACTTGCGCTATAGGTGAATTGAATAAACTAAATTGGATGTAGCTTATATGAATGTGTATGAGTGTTTCCCAGTACTATGTTGTGGCTGGAAGGGCATCCGCTGTATAAAACATATGCTGGATAGGTTGGTGGTTCATTCCACTGTGGAGACCCCTGATAAAAAGGGACTAAGCAATGTGACACTATATACTGTATATAGATAGATAGATGGATGGATGGATGGATACAGTAGATAGATGGACAGACAGACAGACAGACAGACAGACAGACAGACAGACAGACAGACAGACTGACTGACAGACAGACAGACAGACAGACAGACAGACAGACAGACAGACAGACAGACAGACAGACAGACAGACAGACAGACAGACAGACAGATAGATAGATAGATAGATAGATAGATAGATAGATAGATAGATAGATAGATAGATAGATAGATAGATGTGCACACATTAAAGTACAGATTGTGGTAGAAATAATAAAACACAGTAACAATAAATCCTAAATATGTATTAAGTTATATATAACCTATATACAAACTAAAACATATCCTAAATATATTCAGGCTGGCATGTCTCCCACTACAGTTTCTCCAGTCTGGTGGTTTGGGCTTGAGATTGAAAAATATGATATTTGGAAACATCAGCCGTAACCTTTGTAAATGACATGTGGCTGTTTCCTGAGAATGAGCCACTTTAATAGCCAACCATTTCTCAGTCTAGCATGTCTGTCAGACTCCAAAAAAAAAAAAAAAGAGAGATTTTCCAAAATCTGATATTTCCAAACATTCTCAAAATAACCACGTTTTAACATACAGCTGACAAACTGCCATCTGAGTTTTGCACAAGGCTCACGTTAAACAACCCAGACAAGTGAAGCAGCACAGTAAAAGCAGACCATTCGAAAAGGTCAAAGCTTACGCTCAACGATGAGAGCCATTTACACGATGCTAACATTTGAGCTCCCAATGCCATCAAACAATATCATAAAAACCTCTATTGACTATGTGGGATGCCATGTGCAAGGCATTATTCGAGGTTATCTTTCTAGACGTCTATATGACGTGGAGATCAAGTTGTCAGGATGGCCATTTTCCATTGTGCAGACAGTCACTGACACAGTCGTCAAAGCCTCCACTGGACCAAACCAACATGAAGATTTTTGTGAGGTGTTCAAAGCCCCTTACCCAGAGTACAACTGGTTCAAGGGCTGACCCACCCGTCCGCCAAGCAAAATACTCCAAGACACATGCAATTACAGACTCAAGTCAAAGGCCACGAACAATTTGCAAGCCTATTTACACAGCGGAGAAGACGCCTCCCATTCTGCCAGAAATAGAAGAGATCAGATGATACAGATGCTTCCAGGGGAATACAAGCTCAGACGATGCATAACATATAAAAAATAAATCTAAACACCATAAATAAATGAATGCTTTAAGCAGAATATAGACTATAAACATGTCTCGGGTTGTAATTAAGCTAAATATGTAACTAAAATACCTAATTTTAAGCTTTACTAAAGACAAAATGGATCATTATAAAACAATCATTAATTTTTTATCCCCAAAGACAAGATCAATAGTTTTTTTAGGCTTAGAAATCAGATTGTCAAATTTTTTACTTTTTAGCTATTTTTTTCTAACTATTTAGCACCGTTAAAATGAAGTCTTAAATGATGTTTCTGGTTGTAAATATGCAAAATATGCAAATAAAATACTAAACTTTAAGCTTTACTTAAGACAAAAATGATAAATAATCTTAAAACAATCATAATAATCAGACACAATCTGATCCTGCAAAGTATTTTATCCTTAAAACAAGTTTGATAATTTTTTTTTTTTTGGCCTAGAAATAAGATTATAACTCCTGACTTTTTGAGACTTTTTAACTTAAAACATTTAATACAGTTAAAATAAAGTCTTGCAAATAAAAGTCTGCACTTAAATGACATCTCTGATTGTAAATAAGCAAAATATGCAAGTAAAATATGTCACTTTAAGCTTTATGAAGTCCAAAAAATAAAAATAATCATCAACAATCCCAATAATCATATACAATCTGATCCTGCATAGTACGTTCTTCTTAAAACAAGATCAATATTATTTTTTTTGGCCTAAAAATACGATTGTAATTCTTGACTTAAAACAATTTATTACAGTTAAAATAAAGTCCGAAAAATACAAGGCTGGTCTTAAATGATGTCTCTGATTGTAATTATGCAAAAATGCCTGTGTGAATTGTAGCCTCAGTTCTTAGCTGACAGGAGCGGCACCCGGTGTGGTCTTCTGCTGCTGTAGCCCATCCGCCTCAATACTTGATGTGTTGTTGCCTTTCTATCAGCTGGAACCAGTCTGGCCATTCTCCTCTGACCTCTGGCATCAACAAGGCATTTGCGCCCACAGAACTGCCGCTCACTGCATATTTTCTCTTTTTCAGACCATTCACTGAAAACCCTAGAGATGGTTGTGCGTGAAAATCCGAGCAGTTTCTGAAATACTCAGAGCAGCCCGTCTGGCACCAACAACCATGCCACGTTCAAAGTCACTTAAATCACATTTCCCCAGTCTGATGCTCAGTTTGAACTGCAGAAGGTCGTCTTGATCATGTCTACATGAATAAATGTGTTGAGTTGCTGCCATGTGATTGGCTGATTAGAAATTTGTGTTGATGAGCAGTTGGACAGGTGTACCTAATAAAGTGGCCAGCGAGTGTACCTAACATTAAACTTTACTAAGCGCCAATGGCCTAGCGGCGCTGACATATAGCACCATGGTGCTCACAGCTACCCGAGATCAATTCCCAGCTCAAGGTCCTTTGCCAACACTGCCCTTTCTCTGCTCCCAATACTTTCCTGTCAGTAACCTTCACTGTCCTCTCTCAATTAAAAGTGAAAACCCCCTAAATAAAATTTACAAATAAACAATCTTAAAAAGGAACATAATAATCATACAAAATCTGATCCTGCACAGTATATTATCCCTAAAACAAGATTGATATGATTTTTGGGCCTAGAATTAAAATTGTAACTCATGGCTTACTGAGACCTTTTAACTGAAAACACTTTATTACAATTAAACTAATAAACTCATAGAAATCAGATGCTAACTCTTGACTAGAAAAGGAGTTTTTGCAGTGGCATCAGAGCGACAAGAGAACAGAGAAGCTAAATTAGATTGAACTGCATTAATGGTTGAAGAGCATGCAAATGATGTGGTAAAACTGCGTCGGCTGGAGAGGTGTTTGATGTGATTTCGTGAAGCCGTGGTCACAGTTGGAGCTTACATGAGTTCAGCTGCAGAGCTCCTGTGACTGTGCTTGAGTTGACAAACACACACGACTCGCAGGTGCCTCCACGCATCTTCCTCAAAATCAGCCCGTATGAGGGCACCTAAACAGCCTTCTCCTGCTGGATAATATCCCTCCAGCACCTGTCTGGGAACGCGATGGTGTGGGTTTTTCAGCAGAGGGTAAATCTGAAGCACTTTAAGTGTTAAATCGGGGCATTTTACTAATTTTTATGCATTCCATTGCATTTGTTGAGTTTCATAACAACATGTTTAGACGCTAATTCCAAGCTGATCTGAGTGGAAAACATAAATATTTGAGATTTTGGATTGAAGGACATCAGCTGTCTAAATCATATGCTGGATAAGTTGGTGGTTCATTCTGCTGTGGTGACCCCTGATTAATAAATGGAATGAGCTGAAGGAAAATGAATGTGTGCATATTGTTTCTAAGCAAAAATCAGCATGTGGAGAAGTTTCTTTGAGCTAAATATTTGAGCGGATTAGACTGTTTCCCCTCTGATTCAGCCCTAGCAGGTTTCTCCCCCGAGAGATGTGTAAAAAAGGAGAGACCACCGGACCCGCACAGCTGCTCGCCAGCACCGAGATCTCTGCGTTTCCTCTTCTCCTCAGGACGACAGGTTGGCCCGAGGGCACAGTGCACCAATAATAACAACAGCGAGCCCACAGAGAGCAGGTCAGCCCTGGCGTGACCCGCCATCAGAGCTCTGAGGTCTGGACAGGAGCCAGAGCCCGGAGAAACAGTGCAGCAGTGACCGCACATACACAAGCCACCGGAACACAGGCCTCAGATCACTTCCTGTTCTGTGTTCGGCTTCCTGTTTTAAATAAACCTAACACACAGCCTAAAGGGCTTCAGCAACGACACCTTCTAAGATGAGGGGTGCTTTTTAAAGGCCTTTCTAGGCAAGGTGCAATGGGAAACTCTTTGGTTTTTTAAAAGATTTAAATATATAAATGGCATTTAAAATGCAGCAATGTTAATGCTTAATTTTGTTATTACTCTTACTTTAGATTTTTTTTCATAAGAGTATTCTTAATGTTTTCCCAGAGATGGGTTGCAGCTGGAAAGGCATCTGTTGCGCAAAAGATGTGCTGGATAAGTTGGCAGTTCATTCTGCTGGGGCAACCTCAGATTAATAAAGGGACTAAGCCGAAAAGAAAACCAATGAATTAATATTCTTAATGCAACATGGTGGCACAGTGGTTAGTACTGTCGCCTAACAGCAAAAAGGTAGCTGGTTTGAGCCTCGGCTGGGTCAGTTGGCATTTCTGTGTGGAGTTTGCATGTTCACCCAGTGTTGGCGTTGGTTACCTCCGGGTGCTCCGGTTTCCCCCACAATCCAAAGACATGCGCTATAGGGGAATTGGGTAAACTAAGTTGGCCGTAGTGGATGAGTGTGAATGAGTGTGTATGAGTGTTTCCCAGTACTGGGTTGCAACTAGAAGGGCATCTGCTGTGTAAAACACAAGCTAGATAAGTTGGCGATTCATTCCACTGTAGCGACCCCTGATGACTAAAGGGACTAAGCCGAAGGAGAATAAATGAATGAATGAATGAATGACTTTCCCCGAGATGGGTTGCAGCTAGAAGGGCATCCACTGCGTAAAAACTTGCTGGATAAGTTGGCGGTTCATTCAGCTGTGTCGATCCCGGATTAATAAAGGGACTAAGCCGACAAGAAAATGAACGAATGCATGAATGAATGGATTACTTTCCCTTCACTTCACAGATCCTATTTGAGTTTCTTTCTTCTGTTGAAAACAAAAGAAGATATTTTGAAGAATGCTGAAGTGAATACATTTTACATAGTGTGCTGTTTAGTGCAAAATTAGACGAAAATAGAGCACTTTAAGTATATTGTGGAAGTGCACTAAGTGGACTTAAAAATGTATTTTAGCTTACGTTCTAATCTGAGCATGCATTATTGTTATATTTTAAATAATAACAATTATAAGTGTGTTTTATTTGTAAATATAGTATATTTAAAAGTGCATTCAAATGGTTAGTACATTAAAAGCGGCATAATTTTTTTAAATATTAAAATAGTACATTAAGTAGAGTTTATTTATAAACTAATTTCCAGAGGATCACGTGCTTATGATAGCTTGCAGCCGGTCCCGCATTATTTAATTTATGACCAATCAGACGATTCCTAAGCCACTATAAATACTGTAAGTTCCATATCACAGCCATCTTCGTTTTGAAGAACCCACCTTCCACCCCTACTCCTCCTCCTTTCCTAGATGGGTGGCACGATGGCCCAGTGGTTAGCACTGTTGCCTCACAGCAAGAACGTCACTGGTTCTAGTCCTTACCAAGCCAGCTGACGTTTCTGAGTGGAGTTTACACGTTCTCCCCCATGCTCATGTGGGTTTCCCCCCGGTTTCTTGCCACCATCATTTTAGCTCCAACCCTAATCAAACACACCTGAACAAGCTAATCAAGGTTTTGCTAGGTTGAAACATGCAGGCAGGTGTGTTGAGGCGAGTTAAACCCTGCAGGGACTGAGATTGGCAACCCCCTGCATTAAAATGTTCAAAAGAACATCAGCTTTTAGGATGACTTGAATGTCTCACTGTTGAATAAATGAAGTATTATTTAAAGAGATAGTTCACCCAAAAGTTTTAATTCAGTCATCATTTACTCACCCACCACTTGTTCCAAACCAGTTTGACTTTCTTCTGTTGAAAACACCTGAAGATATTTAGAAAAATGTTGGAAACCAATAGCCACTGACTTCAACAGCATTTGTTTTTTCTTACTATGAATGCCAATGGTTACAGGTTTCTAAAATTCTTCAAAATATAAACATAACATAAACATAAAGTTTAAAACTAATGGAAGTTGACTAAGTAGTCACTAACGTTTTTCTTTTTTTGGGGTGAACTGTCACTTTAATACTTATTTATAGAATCAATTTTACAAACCTTTTTAATGATCATCAGCTTACTCTGCTACCACTTTTTAGCCAGGTCATCTGTCTTGTCCTTGCATACAAATATTTGCATATACAAGATAAACTATAGCATACATTATACCAGTTGGCATTGCTTCTGATTCAGTTGCTGCATTGAAAATGGAAGTGTTCAAGGCCGTTCAGCTTTTTCATGCATACAAATGCGCGCACTGTGGAAGTCTATCATTTCGATCATGTTTAGTAGAGGAGAATTCAGACTAGACGGCTGAACTGGATGAATGGAGTCTTCCATGACTTGTAAATACAGTTCTGCTCATACAGTAGGATGTGTGGAGAACACAAAAGCCCAGCAGGGAGAGTGGCAGAGGTGTGTGGGAGAGGGAGAGAGAGCGTGCATGGCAGAGCGTACAGACGTATAATTACAGTACAGCCCTTCAGAAAAACCGCAAATGGTTATGGGCTCCGAGAGGAAGGATGGCAGAAAAAAAGACCAAAGTGGACAGAGAAATTTAAATGAAACTGTAAAAAAAAAAAAAAAAAAAAAAAAAAAACTTGAGAAATGTCAATTAAAAGAAAAACACTCCATCACGAAACTCCCACAGAACAGACGGAGAGAGAGAAACGCAGCCTGCTCTCACAAGGAAACCGAACTATTTTAGGTTTAGTCAGTTTAGTACAGTGGTTCTCAATTTCATCAGACACACAACATCATAAGACATTAATATTAGGTTACATTTAGGTCACCAGCATCTAAGGACAATGTTATTTTAACGTCCAATAACGATGTGAAATGACGTTGAAATTTGGTTGATTTTAGGTCGTGTTGTAAAGTGACCAAAATCCAACGTCGAGCCAACATCTTAAACCAACGTCATATTGACGTCAAATACTGAGATTTATTCATCAGGTATGGCAACCAAAACCACAGATCCGCAATATATATATATATATATATATATATATATATATATATATATATATATATATATATATATATATATATATATATATAATTTATATATATATTTTAAATGTGCAAAAAATTTACAAATGTACAAAAATGTACAAATGACGCCGTACAACACTGAAAAAATACTGCAAGGATGATTTCCTTGGATGTAATCAAACTTTTAAAAGTTAAGTGGTTGTAAAAAAAATTATTTGGATTGCATTTAAATAAACAAATTAAATTAAACATTACTGAATTAAATGTTTTTTTAATTTAACCCAAAAACTGTAAATAGTTTGCGACAGTTTTGCAGAAATAATTTTTTTTTCAGTGAAGTTCATATAAATTATCCACTAAATCAAAAACTTATGAAATGTAACTATTTTACATTTTTTTTCTGTTTAGCAGTTCATTCGTATGAGTTTAATAGATTTCAGTCATATGAAAATGTAAAATTTTTAAAAGGAAGCGTGGCACTAAACCTAAACCCAACGGTCATTAGGGGCATGCGCAAATCATACTTAAATGTAAAAATTTAATTGTACACATTCATATGAATTAGCCACTAAATCAACAAATTACATTTTGTCTGATTAGTGGCTAATTCGCACAAATCAATTTCAGTCGTACGAAAACATACAATTTTTAAAAAGAGGTGTGGCACCAAACCTAAACCCAACCGTCACTGAGGGATGCAAATCGTACTAAATTGTACAAATGACATCATAGGAATTCATACAAATTGCCACTAAATTAAAAAAAACACGAAATGTAACAGTTTTTTGCGTTTTGTCAGTTTAGTGGCTAATTCATATGGATTCATGATATCAATTCAAATATTTGAAATATTTCAAACGAATTAGCCACTAATTAGTCGCTAATTTTTACAAATGTACAAATTTTACATTACAATTTTTTTTACAAATTGTACAAATTCATAAGATTTCAGTCATGCAAAAACGTACAATTTTTAAAAGGAGGCATGACGCCGAGCTCCACCCTCTAAACCCCAACATTATTGCAGGGTGAGTTCTTACAAATTCATATGAATTAGCCACTGAAAAAGTTACGAAAAATAACTATTTTACGTTTCAACACAATCTCACCGCAATTCGTAACTTTTGATTAAGTAGCTGATTTGTATAAATTCGTATGACATCATTCATACAATTTAGTATGATTTGCTCATCCCCCAATGAGGGTTGGGTTCATGGGCGGGGTTGGGTGC